>NC_042495.1:39826963-39880512 GCF_005508785.2 Acyrthosiphon pisum | reverse complement strand
TAAGAAAGGAATAAAAACTGTCAATCTATAAAATTCTTCAATAGATTTTTCATTTAAACCCATTTGCTTGTTAGATTGTATTTGTGTTCTTGTTAAATCAAAACTGATGTTTAAATTTAATTCCTTTCACCAATTATTTACTTTTAGAAATTCTTTTGAAAACTCTTCAATTACGTTATCTCTGTATGAATTTATTGTACTCTCAACACAACTTGCGAATTGGTGATTATGACCAGTATAGCATAGAATTTAAAAAACATAACTATTATGAATATTGAATGACAAGTGAATATGACGTGTAATATAAAATACTATTATATAATTTTCTTGATCCGATGGGGGGGGTTTTAACCCCTATCCTCCCCCCCCTGGGCACGCCACTGGTCTGTACTATGCTCAGCAGTTGTATTTATAAAATTATAAGATAGGATTCCATAGTCCAGGATGAACACACGCCTAGACTATAGGTTGGAAAACTCTAGATGTTGTACTCTTAGGCCTACGTAATTGCCACCCCTATACTTTCTTAGATTATATGATTTTTTTTTTTACATAAATCACAACGATTTACTGTAGATCTAGCTCATGGTGATCGAATATATCTCGATTAGGCTCTCTTGCCCTAGCGTTGATTTGCGGGTTCGGCAGTAATGCAGTATGTATATATTATATGTATACACTTCATCATAGCGCGAAGTAGTTTTTGACTTTAACTCCGTGATATCATGATATTAATATAATTATATTGTTGTTGCTTTATGATTTTAGACCATGAACTTGGTTCACATACACACCGACTTGTGTCTAGATTTGCCCGCCGGCGAATCCAGTATCGTGCTCAAAGGTTGTGCTGATCATGCTAGTCAGAAATGGATTTTTGAACAAGTCCCATGGAGATAACTATATAGGTACCTAACTGCAGCCTATTTAACCCATGTACATCAATTATTATATTTTATTTAACAGTCGTCGATTATTTATGAGATGTCTTAAGTTCCTGTACAATTGTTGGATTTTGTTTCCAAACAATTTATTTGATTATTTTTTACTTGATATTATTAATATATTTTGTTGTTTTAACATTTTTTATTGTTTGTATTTTTATGAATTACATTTTAATAATAACAAAGTAAATATACCAATTTGATATTATACACACTACACACATTTGTTTGCATAGGTACTCGTGATTAATATAATTTTATTTTTATCTATTATCGACAATATCAACAGTGATAAGTACGTCCTCCTTTTATTTTTATGTAAACGTGTTCATAAATGTGGGTAATAACAATAATTATGATGTACTCAATTTTAGAATATTAAAATAATTTTAATGAAAAATTTGGTTTTTAAATTTAAGGATTTAGAAAATGTTTATAGGTATATTATGTTTTTATATTGATATTTTATAAAAATAATGTAATTTATTACGTGTATATTTGTAATATCAGCTATGTTGTATAAAGTCTAACGATAATAATAGTCAATTTTATCTGTCTGAATGTATTCACAATGTATACTATATTATATTAAATATAATTTAATTTATGTTTTATAGTTATTGCATTTGGAAACATCAAAAAATCTGTTGACAAATTACTATATCGATTTGAACATAGTGGATTTCTAATAGATATTATAACTTAATCAAAATTAAATTATTGAAGAAAAAAACAATAATAACTAGGTTGCATTAACAATCATACATAATACAAAGTTAGAGGATTCCGGCTGTGTTTTCTTCTAAAATAGACTTAATATATTAATACCTATAGTATCTATTGACTATCCTAGTAATAATCACGGTTAAAAATGCTGAAAACATAATATTTGAATTTGTTACAATGTATGTGTACTTTTCTTTTTTTTTTTTTTTTTTTTTTTTATTTAAAACATATATTTACAATCTATTTTACAATAATCAGTAAGTATGATGACAAAGTTTATATAACATTATAAAATATTTGAATAGGAAGACCCTCAGTAGTGTCACCTGACCAGAGATATGTGTACTTTAAAACTACTTTTTCACTTTGAAATTGAACTCTATTAAGTCCTTAAAAATTAACAATTTAAAAAAATTATAATATATATATATAAATATATTATATTGAAGTATAAAAAATATTTAAAAAAATGTAATAGAGTCGCGTTTTCAAGTAAATTTTATGACGAATCCAAGTATATTGTTCTCAGAAATTTCATCGAATAAACAGGTTAATTGATATATATTTTAGCAAAATATTGATACTTTTTGACAAAAAAAAAATCAAAATAATTAATATTTGTGTAGCTCGTTAGTAATGCACGCTCACATGTGGTCTACCATTTCTTTCACACTTCACCTAACTATATTGATCTGTGATCACTTACTACGGCACTACTGACGTATTTACACGATACGAACCTTTCAAAAATTGCCTATACTGAACTCCTTAAAATCAGTCGGAATCGAATCAATTTAAAAATTTAAAGCCAATTTTGAATGATGTTTGGTAGTTTTGATCAATTATTTACTTTTAAATTTTTAATCACGCTATAATTATTGTGTTAATGCGTATAATATATATATATTTATATTATTTATAGAAAACATTTCAAATAGTTATCGTTATTCTTATTCGAACATGAAATCATTAATAGTATTTTTAATGGCTATATCTGCAGGTAATATGAATATATTTTTGAAAATTTATTAAATTCGTTATTTAATATGTTATTTTAATTCTGTAAAATGTATACTGGTAACTGTTGAGATGATTTAGGTAAATATTATATATGTAATTTTTGTCGACCAGATCCACAAGACTACATAATTATATAAATATATAATATAAATTATGTGATATTGCATTACAGCTTCAGGGTAACTACGTTTAATTTATTAACTTGAGCATTCAAATAGTATCAACATTTGGTTTTGCAACAGTATAGATAACTAATAGTTTTTAAATTTAATATTCAAGCAGAAAATAAATTCTGGAAAACATGAAGCCAAAAACGTTCACAAATAAAATAATTACGACTTACTATTTTATTAAATATGAAATATAACTACACAAATTGTAAATAGTAGGTCAGAAGGAGGAATAAAAATGAACGAGTAATAATATATAACACGGAATCTACTTACTGTTGATTTCGGTGCTTACTAATAAAATTGAGCCCCGGTATAAACGAAAAGTCTACAAATTGAGGCCACACTTGATAAAAGTAGAATATATATATATATATATCAACCAGGTTAAACAACTGAACTATACATAAATAAATTTCACCCATTAATTACATTTTTCCGACCAACAATAAAAAATATTTTTAACCATACCTGTAGATTTTTTTGTTATATACAGTCCCACATTTATAAAAATGGGAAGGAAGGGTTTTTTTTAAAGTTTGATGTTTGAACTTTGAAGTTTTAAGCTTACAGTAATAGTATTAAAACATATTGTACCAATTAGGTAGTATAATATGTTAAATTTCACGGGACTCGATATTAGTAAAAACAACCCGGGACTCAATTCATTCATAAAGGTTTAATTGGGATTCAGTTCGTATAATACATCTGTAGATTAGTGTAAATACTAAACATTTAAATATGATACCTTGAGTTTTTCTTTTAATCCTCTTGTCTAAACTGTGAGTCTGTGAATAGGTTATTACTTATTTTAGTTGATAATAATATGCTTACTGACGTTTTATGTCTGCGACGGTATGCATAATTGGTGGAACATTTGGGGGCTTATAAAAATAGGGTAAGTGTATTATAGAAAATAAATTGAATTATTAAAATTTATGTGCTTTTTTTAAGAAACTATAAGCTGGTGT
Organism: Acyrthosiphon pisum; assembly: GCF_005508785.2. NCBI lineage: Eukaryota > Metazoa > Arthropoda > Insecta > Hemiptera > Aphididae > Acyrthosiphon > Acyrthosiphon pisum. The sequence goes on along the minus strand of NC_042495.1, from coordinate 39,876,681 downwards.
TCAATTGTTTTTTGGCGATTATTGTGTGTATTTAGTTTACGTGAATTATTTTTTACTTTATAAAATACAAAAGAGTATTGTGTAAAATTATATGGTATATATACAATTCACGTGTGTGTATGAACAATTGGTAGGTATTGGATATTTTAGAAAAGCGATTATTACTTGATATTTTCTTTTCAGCAATATACAGTATAGGTGGGTGGTAGATTTCCAATTGTACCTATTATAATATTTCCATATTTTGTGTGGACTGAGTCTTCGGAAATGATCAATCTATGTGTCGAGATGTAGGACGATAATACTTTGGAGACGAGAACGAGGCTATAACTATGTAATTGGTTTTTAGAAGATGTCCGTTTTGGAGTATGTAAAGTGCTAATTTCTATAGAATTATAATTATGACGAGATGCGTATATAAATGGAAATTACTGTGATCCGTGTCGATATGACATGACGCATCGCGGGCATAATTTACCGAAAGAAAATTGGTACAGAGGTGGAATAATTTAAACGAACGTATTAGTGGCGTGTGTAATTGGGGCCGAAAGCGATTTGTGTATTATAATAATATAATATCGATTTTTGAACGGCCGCACACGTAATATTATTATGGTACTTTGGGCACAGTCAATAGCGACCGCCGGCCGTGTGCAGAATTTATTACAAAGTGTGCGCGGCGTTTAGTTGTATACTTTATGGCTGCTGTCTGTGTAAAGTATAGACGTTTAGTTGATTTTCGATTTGAAAGAGTCCATATTAGCCACGTCAACAATAATTTACAATATCGTTGCATATTATCATAATTTAATAATATATAATAAATATATATGCACTTATATTGTCTTAATACAATAAGAAATAAGTTCTGGATGTAAATAATACTTGTATACTAATGGCCTGTGTCGTCGAGAGAATTTTTTAAGAATAAAAAAAATATAAAAAAATAATATAAGGTATAAAGTGTAACATATTTTAGTATTATTTTTCTTTAATATAATATGATATATATTATTCATAAAAATAAAGTGCTTAGTGGAGTTTCTAATTTCTTTACTAGTTTTTAACACGAAATACCATCTTTAGAGATATAAGTTTTATTTTTAAGAGGATGTCAGCGTACTGTTTCTTTTATTTTTCTCTGGCCCCCGCAAAAAATATAGACAAAACGCATCCAAGTTTTTGAGTATTCTTCGAGTAAAAATCACCCATTACAAAAATTATAGAGAGCAATATTTTGAGGGTAGACATATCGTATTGTCTAAAAAATTGTCTCTAAATAATTTAATATCTATTTCAATTTACAAAATGTTTGTTTTTATTTTTCAAGTCAAATATAAAGTTAAATAAAATTATGAAAAAAAGTGTTTTACGTGTATTGCACGTACGTTACGTGTATTAGTTTTGATATTAGAGTAAATTTACCTATAATACAATTTAAACGGAAGATTATTATCCAGGCCCTAGATTCTAGGGCACTGCCTACGTAGGTGTTTATTGATATTATTGCTTTTAAGTAAGTTATGATCTTTTTGAAACTGTACATTTTAAAATGATCATAACTTACTTAAAGTAATAATATCAATAAAAGCTTACGTTGTTCCCTATAAATAATATATTCTTACTCTTAAATTTTATAATAATTTACTGTAATATGAAAACTAACAGCACACTATTGAAACCGATGAACGAGAATTTTCTATGTCGTACGTGTGATATAACGGAGGTCTTATTTGCGGATTCTGCCCATGCGATTCCTCTCCGATTTTGTAGATAATTTAACGTTAATCATAAAGTTGAGCTTGAAGAGCCATTCTCATTGTATATATGTGTGCTTCCGGGACAGTGATTTCGTGCACATATTACGCATAATATAATGTATATAGATTATAGGTACATTATATTGTATATTCCACTGTGTTTATAATATTTGCTATTCGTCTGACAAACGAGACTGGTCCTCTCGAGATTAATTTTGGTTCCGGTTTCGGTCCGCTGCTGAGTATACCTATACGGCTACACCAGATATCAACATCGGCGGCGTTTGGAGCGCTATAAAATTGTTCGTTAAAATTTCTTTGCATTATACGATACGTCACGTTCTATCGTGTTATATTAACGCGAATTATTCAACGGGATGCACGCCAGATCGTATATTATACTATATACCATGTACCTATGACCAATGTTTGTAGGTGTATATTTTATACAGTTATTTTAGCACCCACAGTTAGTTGTACATATACTTGGTATATATTACTACACATCATATTATAACGTTGTAATATATTATATAATATAATAACATTTAACACTATATATTATATACGGTGTCGTCCATTTAATAAAATACACTTATTGTTTCAGAAAACACGTTTTAAGGCACCTTAAACACCTTTCACGTTTTTGAAAATATTTCTTTTACATAATTTTAAGACGTTAACAAACAGTATATTTTGTTGTAGTTTTAACTGTGTTGAATGACAACATACAATTTTTCTTTAATATTCCAAAGCAAAATATTATTCAGAGTACTTTATTTAATCTATAAAAATCAAATTTCGGACTAGTAGTTTATTAGTTATAGCCTTATAGGTGCTTAAAGTTTAGATGAGTGGATGAGCAGAGTAATGAAAGACCAAAGTCCAACATTTTTCAAGGTACCCTTATAGGCCATAACACTCCAATCCGCTCAACTATATTTTAAATATTTATAACTCGCAAACTACTCATCCAAAATTTGATTTGTATACATCAAAGTACTAAAAATAAAGATTCAAAAAAAACAAATTTGGTTTTTTAATGACTTAAACTCATTCAACACAAATGTTTTTGAAATAATGACTGTCTTAGGTTAAATGGATCACCGGCCGGTGTGTATATTATTATAATATATCGTTGTCGTCGTGTTTTATTATCCCGTTTCGCCCGAGTCCAGGTGGTTATTATGGACGGACTGCGCCGTCCGAACGAATATACCTACTCGGCCCGCAAGTCATTCCTATTTCGGATCGCTCCGCATACACCATATACTGTGTGCAGAATATCGCGCTCAGGTAGTCAGGTCTAGAGATAGGTTAGGTTACGAGGTATTATATATTATAGACTCGTATAATAATAACGATAATAATATTATATTATGTGTGTTATGCGCGTGTACAGCGTTTGGGTCGCGCACACGACATTCGAAAACGTGTAGGAAATAATAAAGGTATGTACCTATATATATTGTATGCATATAATATGTGTGTGTGTGTGTGTGTGTATATGAAGCTGTGTTGTACACGTATATAATATGTATGTATGTTGTATCCGTCACGCGCGGTTTGTGCGGAATTTGCTCTCTCTGCAGTCGGTCTGCACACGATAGTTGCAGTGTCCGTCCGCGGCCGAACGATAATATTGTTATATATTATTTTTATAATATTGCGCGACGAAAAAAAAAACGGCGTCCGCGCGTGCTATGATTTCTATCGATCGCACGAACAACACTCGTTACAATCGTAACAGTCGGTCCTCAAATCGTGCAGTTTATTAATATACGTCGTTGGTCGATTTCATTACCATTATTGTTATTATTTTTGTTCTTTCCATCGTTTTACACACCATATCGACGTTTACCGGGTGGCGAGCATTTACGCGGACGACCGACATAGTATATTATTATATCGTCCGTCGAGGCGGACGCGGAGGTAGCCGCTTTGCGCACAACGCATACTCGCTAAATCATATAGGCGTAGACGGTCTACGGTAGACCAGATGTTTTTTCTTGTCGGATTATGCTAAATATTGATCAGCTATCAAATCCAAGCTCCCTCCCCCAGCTTTGCCCTCTACGTTTTTGCTCGCCCATTCACAGTTTTGTTTTAAACTATAACTTGATTATATTATTACAAAATATAACGGCACTATACCATAATGGTTTGCCGTGATGTTTGAAAACCACAAGACACTTCAAATTTGAATTTTTTTTTAACATTTATTGGACTAGTACAACCTGTAATAACAGTTATAATAAGCATGTGATCGTAGAAAAAAATATATACATGATATGAAAGCTTGATGGGAGTAGTTACCCAACAGTACCACTCAGACAAGGATTATTGTTAGACTCTTTAACGTACATATTATATTTTGTATTATTTTTTTAATTTAATTTGATTTTTGATTTTTTTTATCATCAGTCGGCAAATTTCGAGGAATGTTTTTCGAGTAAAGTGTAAGAATAAGGGTGGTTTGTATAAGGCAAGAACGGAAACTTTTGTAAGAGGATGTGGCTACTTCGGCGACAGTCTGTATTCCAAGATCTAAGTGTAGTGTATGCCGTATGCTTTGATACAAAGAAGAGCGCGTTTGTAATTACACGAATAGTGAAACAGATTGAAACATTTGCTTTTTGTAAATGTTAGATTTTTTATCACTCCCCATAATTCAGTACCATAGGCCCAAATAGACTTCAGTCGGGTTTTGTAAAACAGCAATTTATTATTCAGGTTAAGTTTGGAATATTTACCTAAAAGTGGATATAGAGACTTTCGTTTAGAGGTTAGTTCATATTATTATAAAAACAAATTAAAATGTACATTGAATTTAACTTATGATTTTTCATTTTATTAGTATCTCGACTATAATTATAGGTCACAGCTAAATAAATTGGTTTATATTATTTTTTTAAAAACAATTTACAATAATTTACATACTAGACTTTTTTTAAATTTGTATTTTCATATTATATTCTATATAATGATACAATTATGATGTACAGGCAAAGTTATTACAGACTCAGGTGAGATTAGTCTCAGTCCTCAGATTTCTAGTATTTAACTAGTATTGAAGTAGTCCCGGGAGGGTTTACATTCGCCCCAAACATCAATAGACGCATGATAGAAATTATGCATGACTTTATTATCACTTAAGAGTTAAGATTTTCTTAAAAAAAAAAACACCCAGAAACATATTTGTCAGTTATTATCATATGTAGATCATTGTTAAATCAACTGGCCGCTTGTTAGTTATTTCCCTATAATCTATAATGTTATACTCGTATAATATTATCACTAATCGTCGAGTTACATTCACAGTGTATAAAATATAAATACACCTCGCAAGTTATACACTAAACTAGTAAAACTAGTTATTGATAATGACATATTATATTTATCACATAACAGTTCCAAACACAAATTTTAATATTATATTCTACTCTATAATTTAGAACACACTAATTATTAAAAACAGTTCAAAATCACCCCACGATTCAATGGGGGATGTTGAAAGTTGAAACCTAAATATTAAAGTAGCCCTTTTTTGGCCATCTGGGCGTGCAGCTGCATATCCTACGGCTTTCTACACGCCCCACGGCTACGCCCATGTGCTAAATAGTTCAACTTCCGTTCAAGTTTAAGTTTTTTGATTCACTGACGAAACGCAGTAATGTACTCAACTTTATGATCTGCAGTTATTATAACAACAATCGAGCTTTACATTTTACAGACGTCACGTCAGTATCGCTGGATATCGTGATTATTAGTACCTATACAAATAACCTATATAATAACTGTCGGGCCACGTCGTTTTAATGATCAATAATCGATCACGAAAGGTTATATTATGATATTATTTCGAGCATGTAAGTCTACCGATTGAAATAATGTAGGTAAGTATCGGTTTAAAATATTGTAGTCTTTGATTTTGCACAGTTAATTTTTAGCTATTCCTCTGATGGGTTTCCAGTTTAGTTCATCATCGATGCAAAATTATTATTCTCAGTCCACATACTTTGTAGAATAATACCATATTATATAATACAAGCAGTGATTCTTTAAACTTGATTTTTCTTGTGGTAGTGTAACTTTTTTATATACCTATATACCTATCAATTTTTTTTTTTAATGCCATATTATTCTAAAGTGAAATATTTTTCTGGATGGAAACGTTGACCAACAATCGATTACCTTAAGTTTTAATAGCTATTGGAATGGGATGACAGGGAATACTCTTCGAAATATTGTACAGGCGCACTTATATAGTCTATATCGTATTATTATAATATACTATCGTCCGTTCATCTTAATTCGTTGACGTTGATAAAAAGTTCATTATTTGTAAACATGTCAACAATAACGGAAAAATGTTTTATTCAAAATATGAAATTAAAAATAATATGCGTAGGAACCTTGCCGCGCTTGCTATTTTCACGTACGTTATCCTTCCCACCAACCAGAATTTTTTTTCACGAATAATTAGGAAAATACCTACTCAATATACTTGTGAATTCTTGACTAGCTTTTAATAATTCCTGATCTACCCGAACTTTCCCTGGGTGGGGCTAGTATAACATTAACACAGCCTCACCCATCGTAACCTACGAATACGAGTTTTGTAGGATTTAACATAATTGGACACGTTTTACCGTGGCATCATATTTGTCATTTCCGATCGATTATATCGCTACGAAACGGCCAAAACACGACATACCGATATAAAAACATACAATGACAGCATTGATCTTCTATTTTTTGTCGTTATTTTTACATCTATCTCTGTTGGAATTTATGTACCAAGGAAAAAAAAACACACCGATCGTTGTCGTATAATATAATAACGTGATTTCGCTCTTCGGTCGTCGTGGACGCACGCGTGTACCGTATAATAATAATAATAATAATGCTTACATTATATACTTTGTATTATTATTATTTTATACAGCAGCTGTAACAGTGTGTCGACTAATGAAAAAGTCGATTTTCGCCTACGAAGTCTATAATATAATATAATATACGAATTACCCATACGATATTGTAATGCTGCGTGCGGATGACCGAGCGGTTTAACGACGACGACGAAGACTAGGTGACTTTCATAATAATAATATAACACGCAGTAATATTTTCATGCGTCGTTCTTTCACTACCGACCCGACATATATAGGTACACGACGATGGCCAATGACTAGCTCGAGCCGGAGTTTGTTTATTTATTTTTTGGTAACGAGTGAAAATTATTAAAAGTCATAGGTAGTGTTATACCTACTTCAGGTACCTTGTATACCCATAGTTATTGATTATATTGCTAAACATAATGAAATTATTACAATGCACGGCGCGCATAATATAAATCACGCATTAACAATTATACTATACTATCGATATCATAAACGCCAACATGCAAACTTGGAGAGAAAATACTCTTAAAAACAATTGAAATAAGTACTCGAATCCTGAAAATTAGTATTCCGAGTAAACGATTAATATGATTTTTAAATATTTTTTTGTCTTACATATTAAATATATTCGATACGGACTTATCTTCAAGAAAATTCGAAAATATAGCCAATGTTGAAATATATTGAATTTGTAATATTTTGTATGTATATATACATAACTGTTATGATTTATGATACACACCATAATTCATAACAATAATATTAATATAAATCTTAAAGTATAAAAGTATTCTGAATATAGTGTACGAAATACTACCAAGTATGTAAGTAATACATTCGTAGGTTCATATGACGGGTATTTACAGAGTGCTCAAAGGCTTTGTTCTCGTAATTGAAGGGTGTCCGCAGTATTCTGTTCATAGGCGCAAATAGGGGGGGGGGCTTTGGGGGCTAAGCCCTCCAAAAATGTCCATAGCCCTCCCAAAAATTTCCTACATTTTGTTTTAAGCTTATTCAATATTATCAAAGTAAGGCCCTATTAGCCCCCCAAATCTCAAACGCTATTTGCGCCTATGATTCTGTTAAAGGTGGTGGTGGGCAAAATATTTTAATTTTTTGATTGTTTGTTTCATTTTCTAATTAGTGATAAAATATTGTTTGTGACATGTTTTCTTTCATAAAGGTAGGGAATGTAAAAATTATTTATTAAGTACGTAGATAGTTAGTTCAAATTTAATCTTTCAGCATTAATTTTAATTATTTTATGTACCTATAATTTTGAATATTAATAAATGCATTTTTTTGCGCAAAAAATACTAATTTAAAGGTAGGAGTATTATCCGTGTTTTCTCGTGGGTTTTTACGATACTTTAATTTTTAAGTATGTTAAGAGTAGGTATGTAAAATACTACAATTTCTTTAAAAATACCTATATCTCGCCGACATAAATTAAAATATTAAAATATTAGAAAAGAAACCACGAAAAAACACTGACACTGTTCTAACCTTTAATTTTGATATTATTAAAGCTCATTACACAAAATTAGAATTGCTGAAGACAAATTTGTTAGGTAGGTAATATGTATGTGTTATACGTTTGTAAATCAGGGACACACACCATTTTTGGGTGTGTAGATATTTTGTAGCACTGCTCTATTCACGCGCCTCCTGTCAAAAAATTAAAACATGATTGATGGAAATAAGTAACTCAATTTATAAAATACTTATAGTAGGTAATCAAAGTAATCTACTATATGTAGGTTTCGGATATTGCTCTAATTATCGGAGTTGAGGTAAATATAAACAATATTATACATTTTAATCAAAGTAATAATTCTTTGAAATAATTTAATTGGAAAAATGTTGTTTTTCGGTGACGAAAATCCTGTAAATAGGCTTATAGTCTGATACAATATTATGGATAGTGTATATTTTTGTAAATGTATAGCTATGTGCCGAAGCACGAGAGCGGCTGCCCAAGTGTAATATGTTTGTGCGTATAATATGATCGTCGACTATAAAGAAAATTTGTTTAGTAATTTTTTTCTTCTTAATTTTACTGCCGCGAGAGCCTGTATTTTTTTCTTTACGACTAAGCCCCGACCGGATGTTATTAAATGCGTGTTTCTCAAACAGATATCTCGAGTACCTACATCTCGAAGATCTGACATATAACGTATTAATGTGTAGCTCAAATAAAAAAAAAACGTTTGATCTTCGTGATACGCACCCTGTATGACGACGTTGGTATATCCACCGACGACGGATCGGCCGTCTCGTCAAAAAAGGAAAACAATCATAATAAACGCCGAGCGATTAAAAACGGCATCGTCTAATTTTCCACTCTCGCGTTTACGACCGTTTCGAGTGCAATCTCCTCGCGGGTGTCCACCCACGTGCCAATTATACATACTATTATAATAATATTATTGTACACATTTAACTGCTCCTGCCATATTACATCGTTCCTCCGTTTGCGTCTAACACTCGGAAGAACGGACGCTGATCGTATGCTGCGACCAGTTGTATGCTGACATATTTTATCGAATGCACTCGTTTTATGAAATAAAATCGTTATATTCTGAGATTCCCTTGAGTTTTACTTGTTATAGGTCATAAGGTTTATACCCTATATTATGAATAATTGCTTTCCGGTCCATATAATATTATGTTACATTTTACGAATTAGACGTACGAACAGGACGATAAGCATTGATGTCCATTTGGTGACCGAAGGGTGATTAAGAAATACGAATACAACTGTGTATATGATTTTAAATTTCATAAAAATTACAAAACCATATGTTCTCATAGTAATTAAAATTAGAGTTGATTACTGTAATGAACTTTTCTATAATGACCTTTGCTATAGGTGCCTATAATTTTCATTGTTAATAATTATCTTTTAAATGTTCGTATATTATAATATTACACATTATTTTAAATTCCGAGCGGAGCGACGAATGTATTGGTTTTGTGTGCGTGTGTGTATATTTTTGTGTCTGACGCTTCACCCTTTGGGTCAGTAAAAATGTTTCTATATCATAAACTTAGGGTTAATGATTTTAGCATAATTTTCAAATTTTTTTAAGTATTATTATTATTTTTCGATTCTGAGTGGAACGATGAATGTATTGATTTTACAATGATGTGTGTTTTTTTTTTATGTCTGTCATCACCTTCTAAGACAGTAAAAGTGCTTGGATTTTCTTCAACAGTATCTTTTCTGATAGAAAAGTGAATCTACTTGGTACTTTAGAGGGTCAAAAGTAAAAATTTCCGAGTAGTTTTCAAAAGAGACGTTAAAAACAAAAGAAAAATTAAGGAAAAACGGGAATTTTTACGCAAAATCTGTTTTCGAGAAAATCGATTTTGGTTTTTAGTGCAACTCTAAAACAAATGACCGTACATAAAATGTTGACTGAGTGTTTATATTAGCATTTTCTATACACCATAACATTTTCCAAATATTTTGACTTATTTGAGCTGTTTACGGACATTTGTAGTTTCAATTTTTTTTATTTTTTTTTTCTATAAATATCAATAAAATTGTATGTGTTGTTTAAAAATTTTGAAAATGTAATATAAGTTTCCTCATAAGTTTGTCTACCTTTTTCAAAAAAAAAATGTCTACAAGCAAGTCAAATTAAATTTTTATGAGCGTTTGAAACCTAGACTGACATACTGTCTCCGCTCAGAATCATTTTTCTTATACAATGATATTATATCATTGAATTCAAATTTAATACCATCCATTATACAATGACCCACTTGTAATCTGCTGTACAGCAGAGCGACATCCACTTAACCACCTTTTTTTAATTTTAAATTAAGGCTTTGATAACTGAGTTCATTAGCTTGCTATTGTGGTAGAAGGTACTGTTGGTATGAACACGTGTACGTATGGGTGGCAAGGATTTGTCACTAAAAATCCCGGGTGGTCACCCATCCGGGAATTAGTGACGCTGGATGGTCTGTAATCTTAATTTTGACTGTGCCTAAACTCTCTTGTCACTGAAAAAAATTATTATAGTTTTGAATTATTCACATTACAGGCTATTTAATATTTACTAGTATAATATGTCTAATGCTACAACGAATTCAGAATGCCAACAATGTCACTCGTAAGTAAGTTTATACTTTTGAATTATATTAAGTACCTACGTACTTAGGTATCGTGGATGACCTTGGGTGAAAAACATTTATAAATAATTAAATTATTTACATTTTACATTTTACAGCGAAGGTAAAGGAAGCAAGGTGGACTTACTACCAGATGGTCAAACTGGTATGATTGAATTATTTATTATTCATGAAATAACGCTTTTTTTGTCAAACAAATTGTAAAAAGTTAATATTAAATATTCATATATTATATTATATTTTTACACCGTCATTATAACAACTAGGATTTGATTATGTTTTCGGTCCGCTTTCAAAATTAATGTTGGTCATAAAACTAATATTTTTTTCAGGGATACTTAAAATTTAATTTCAGCGTTGAATAATCGATTTTTTTAGCATAGAAGTATGTATATTATAGTCTTAGGTACCTATTATTAAAAATACATAATTATATACAATACTATTTATTCAAAAGTTTTAAATGAAATTTTTTAGATTCTGAGCGGAGCGATGAATTTATTGATTTTACAATGATGTGTGTTTTTTTTTAAATTTTTTATTTTGTCATCACCTTTAAGGACAGTAAAAATGCTTGGATTTCTTCAACAGTATCTTTTCTGATAGAAAAGTGAATCTATAGATCTATAGATTCTAGTTGGTACTTTATAAGCATTCACATATTAACAAAATCCTTAAAAATTACAAAAATTTGCAAATTATTTTAAGTTAGAAATTCATAAAAAATTTTCTTTTTAAATCTAAGATTTGAAAATGAATATTATATCATTGAATTCAAATTTAACACTATCTATTACAGTGACCCACTTGTAACCTACTATACATATTAGAGCGACACCCACTTACCCATTTTTTTATTTATTTTTTATTTTTGTGTCTGTCGTGACGGTTTGGGGCATTAAAAATGCTTCTTGTTTGATGGGAAAGGAAATCTAGTTGGTGAATTCAGGTGGTCATATTTTAAATTTCCCAGTTGTTTTCATAAGCGCTGCGAAAAACAACATAAAAAATAAAGAAAAACTGGTATTTTTACACAAAATCAGTTTTGGTTTTTGGTGTAACTTCAAAACAAATGAACGTATATATGACATTTTCACTGATTGTTTATATTTGCATTTTCTATACACGCTAAAATTTTCAAAATATTTTGATTTGTTTTGAACTGTATAAGAACATTTTATGTTTCCAATTTTATTAGTTTTTTTTTCTATGAATGTCGATAAAACTTTATTTGCTGGGTAAAAAATCTTGAAAATTTAATACAAGGCTCCTACTATATTGTTCCAATGAGATTTGAAAAATATTATAAACCCTTAGTCACAGTTTTTTTTTATTAGCATTTAAAGTTAAATGAAAATATAAAATATGTAAAAATCACGAAAATTAGCAAATTATTTTGAGTTAATAATTCGTAAAAATTTTTCCTTTTAAATCTAAGATTTGAAAATGTGATACAAGATTCCTCATAAGTTTGTCTACCTATTTCGAAAAAAAAATGTCTACAAGCAAATCAAATTAAATTTACTGAATATTTTTATTTTCATTTTTTATCACCATTAAATTTTATAAATATTTTGACTCTTTTTGAGCTGTTTACGGCCACGGCCATGGCCATGATAATGCATTGTCAGTCTTAAATATTTTTAGTTTTTTTAATATAAATATTAATAAAATTATGTTTGTTGAGTAAAAATGCGTGGAAATTTAATGCAAGGCTCCTGATACAATATCAGTTGAAAAATTTTAAAAATACATAATCACAAATTTTTTTTTATGAGCATTTAAAGTTTAAAATTTAAAATTAAAAATTATTTTGCAAATAAAAATTTATAAAATGTTCAACTTTTGTAGTTAAGGATTAAAAATTTAAAACAAGGTTCCACGTAAATAGGTAAATATATAAATTACTTTATTCACAATAATATCATCAAATATACTTAGTAATATCATAGACTGACTGACCGTTTTCGCTCAGAATCGTTTTTCTTATACAATGATATTAAATCATTGAATTCAAATTTAACACCATCCATTACAGTAATCCACTTGTAACCTACTTTACAGCAGAGCGACATCCACTTACCCACTTTTTTTTATACAACTTAGGTAGGTATACCTACATATATTCTATAAACAAAAATATTATAATAAGTAAATGTTTTTAATAATCAGTTCTCAATAAATATTTTTCAATAGAAGAAATTCATACTTAAAAATTCAAATTCCTAGTTAGAGGGAAACTGCCTGACCTCGGAACCAATATAATAATTTTAAGCTATTTTGAGTCGTATTTCCCGGATGAGATTAGAATTAATTATAGTAAGAAATATATGATTATATGAACTTTTGTATGACCACCCAATATTTAATTACATTAGTAGTTTTTAGTTAAAGTGTTTTCATAATACCTATACTTATAGGTACTAGGTAGGTACAGAAATTTAATGTGCTACCAGTAATAAAGTAACACAAAAGTAAACAGCTTATTTTAGAAAATACAGAATCAGACCCTCGGAATTTTAAAAGGTATAATTACATATGCATCATAGAAATGTATTTAAATTATATTTGGACATATATTTTAATGCTCTTGAAGGATTAAGTCTGATCTATAAATTTATTCAGTTTTTGATTAAAGTTGTATCACATAATAGTAGGTAGTACTAGTACCTAATTAAGGGTTATTAATCGCTCTGTATTTTCACAACGTTTAATAATTCGTTTCGATCTATTTTGAAATATACATATTTTCAAGATATGTAAAAAGTTGTATTTAATTTTCGGGGTTCAAAATAATATACATATAATAATAATAATAATAATAATTATACATATGCATATAACGGTTTTTTTTATTCACGTTGTGAATGTCCAGGCTTGTTGTCCATATCGAAGTTTGGACAGGATGGAGGGGCGTTTACAAAATTTAGTGATAGGTACTTCCTTCAAAAAAATTCTCGAAACTCACTGTGGTATACCGTGTGTCCTCGAAAACAGAGTACACTGTATAATTAAATCACCCATATAACTCTATACATATTTTTGAATTATGTTTACAGGACATGAAACGAGTGCTAGATCATCAATCTCCCGCAGACAGAATTCTAAAATATGTATAGGTTACTGAGTAATTTAGGTAACTCAGTTATGGAGTGTATCCAGTTTTTGCGGACACATGGTAATGTATAGGTATAGGTTTCGAGTGTACCTCGAAATTGAGTTGATCGCTGTAATGGATGGGTTAAATTTGAAGTCATTGATAAATCATCGTAGGTATATTATGAAGTTCGGTTCTGACTTTCTGAGCGTACATTATATACATATATATTCTAATAGTGTGTCTATTTTATTATATCTAAAGATATTTTATGATATTCCTTTTGTGTCACGCTTGCACCGAAAATTTAATTTTCGATGTCGGCAGTCAGTGGTGTATTTTAAATTTTTTTCTGGGGGGGGGGGGGGTCCAATAATTCCGACATAATATAGGTAGATACTGATGTAAAGAAATAATATTTTATAGATTATAAGAATAGAAAATAGTTTTTTTTATCATATTTTAATAGGTATTTAAATTTCATCGGCTAATTTTAACACAAGTATATTTTATAATTTTAAAGTACAAAATCAAATGGTCTTTTTTTTACAAAGTTCATCCAAAATTTCTTGTGGTACGAAAAAATCTTTTAAATTGTAGAAATACGACATTATGACAATAATCGTCCATATCACTCTCTAATCTCTGGACAGAAAATAAATAGGACGTAGGTAAACATGGTCCTTAATGAACACTAATTGTCGACTAGTAAACGCCGTGCAAATTACATTAATGTTTTTAACTATTATTAAAAATAATATATTCCTTACAGCTCACATCAGATCAATGAGCTATTATTATTATTTACTAATTTATCATATATTTGTTTGGTACTTACAGCGTAAAAGATCTTATGTATTTTATTGAAAAAATATTTAAATATGAACTGCACTTGTAGCAGCCGTCGTTCGGAAACGAAATATAAACATGAAGTAAATGATTCTACGACAATTGCCTTGTTTACAAAGCAAACATTTAAATTGATTAATAATATAGCTACCTATAGAAAGAGTTTATTGGAGAATGATGTGAATCATCAATTTCTTGCAATGTTTGGACTGTTTCGAGAATTATTGATGTTCATCTAATACGGGTATTTTATAAAGTGGTAATATAGGTACCTACCTGGTACATACTGTACAAGGAAAAGTTTAGGTACACAGTGGCGGCGGGTTTTTGAGCGTTCGACAGCGTCCGTTATCTAATTTTAAATTATAAGTATTTCATATAAATATTTTGTACATGGGAAAAACCCATATCCACGAAAGCTTACATAAATCAGGGTCAGCAAATATGTAAGAGTTTTTAGTTTTTAGTTTTTTTGGAGAGGTTCTAGGAGAACCCCCCCCCCCCCCCCCCCCGTAAATACGCCACTGCCTGCAGTAACAATTTTTTTCCGTTCAGCAAACAGTAAAGATGTTTTTTCTCTGCCCAACGGTGACTATTCTAATCAGATTAGTGTTATATGTTTTACCTAATATATAATCAAATACTAGTTGGTAATTTTGGTATACTTCTGTGCTGTTATATAAGACAGTTTGGCAAATCTAGACACCTCGACTCTCGAACATCCAGAATAGCGTTCATTATGATTATCGTTTTATCGATACAGGCTGTGGCTTAGGGTTTCATCGATTCTGCCAGACCTTTTTATACTAGGGTATAAGGTTATCAATTCCGCCAGCAACGAATCCACCAAGTTTTTTGGTAATTAACAGGTAGTTAAAAAATAATCTATTGGTTCTGCCGGAGAAAAAATAATCTTTAATATTTTTTAACTGATTTAAGTGGGAATTAGTTCAAAAATGTTTTGACTTAGTAACAAAAACTTTATTAACATAATAAGAAAACAATTTTAATTTTTGAATTTCTATAAATAGTTCAAAAACAGCTTATATATTTTAAAAATCAGATAATGAGTAAAAATATTAAAATTGACTATTAAAAAATCAAGTCCTTACGATTATTCCTGTATAATTTACATAAAAAAAATTTCAATAACTACCATTTGCCTGCATCGATAGCTTTTTCAAAAAAGATGTAGGCAGATATGGGTATTAAACATTTTCTATACAAAAACAAATTACCAACTAGATTCAATGATCCACTAGAAACGGGAAAAATGAAAGTTCAAAGATTAAGGTTGAAACAGTTCTTCTGCTTCAAAACGTGAGGTCAGACTTGTATAAAATAAAAAATTAACAAGCACACATTACTATAAGTCTGTGAACCAATAACAAATTCATCGATTCCCTAGAATCTAAACTTTATACCCTGAATCGCATTAAAATGTGATCTATGCAATATTCTATACGCTGGCTTATCTATATAATGTAAATTCCAATCATCTTCAACAAGTTTGAAAGGTATATTATAGGTATAAATACCGGTTTATTATTTTATAGCATTAGAAAAGAAATCCCTTCGAGTTCTACAAAAAGTGTGCTATCGAAATAATCGAATCAAAAAACCTTGTTATTAGTATAGGTACCTACAGAATATGTAGGGAATGGATTTGAATGCAAATTGCATTTTTTCCTGAATATCCGAAAATAATGGTTTCCAAGCAAAAAGTTCATTTCATACATCAAGGAATTAAAAAATGTAACTTTTATTTTGCATTTTTTTGCATTTTTAAGACTTTATTACATTTTTTGAGCATTTTTTGACATTTAAGTGCATTTTTATGGTTTTTAAGTCATTTTTCAACATTTTTTCGTATGAAGCTTGCACCTATGACGTCAGTTGACATGGAACGAAGTTTCTCGAGATACAAAAAAACACTGGCCGATAACCGTCAACGATTTCTGTTTGGGAATATTAAGCAGCACCTGATTATACAGTGCTACGACACAAAAGGTAAACGTATAACGAATATACATATCTAAATTGTATACCTATTAATTTTTTAGGGTAAAAAGAAGATGGACAGAAGATAATTGAGAGTTAATTAATTAAGATTTTATTATATTTAAATATTTTTGATCAAAGTTTTCATAATAATGTGTTTTATTTATAAGTTTTAAATTCAAAATTGTGTTTTTATTGAATATAATTACATTTTTTAATTTTTTTAGGGAATTTTTTTAGTGCATTTTTTTGATGTTAAAGCATTTTTTTAAGGCATTTTTCTTGTTTTTTAGAGCATTTAAATCCGTTCCCTACAGTTATATGTATTATACAGGAGTGTATGATATATTATGCGACGCCGATAAGGGCAATCCAGTATAATTTCTTTGTTTCAAAGCGTATACAAACTAACCGAATTCGGGTTTGAAATGTTTTTATTTATTTTTTATTATTATTAATATATACATTGGTTTCAAGTACGAATTTCGTATTAATATTTATAAGTGCGCAAACAAAAGCGCAGAATATATGTATATATATTTTATAACGACTAAACCCATCAACCTACAGGTTTGTAATATATCAATTGAATTGATCGTAGTAAATGGAACGAAGAACCATTGTCTATACGCGGAGGATTCGGGTTTTTTTTTAACACGTCGGTAAATAAACAATTAACCGTTTAATAGTTCGGGAGGCCAAGGTCTTGTAGTCTGCAGTGGACGGTAATACTCCGCTCGATCTATAGTTAAAAAGCGAAACTCGTCCTGCTATACGATTTTGTATGTTATCATGATATTACACTTTTATTATTATACGACGGCGCAGACAAACGGACGAGAACATCGAAGATCTTTCAACTTCGATCCCGCTGTCTCCTGCAGTACCCCCCCTCCCCCTTCCCGTGGTTGAACTCGATGGTTCTGTTTATTTAAGTATATTATTATATTTTACGAAACGGAATGCGTAATCGGCTATCAAGCACGTATTATCATATTATAATATATTAATATGCTTATAATATATTATTATATTATTGTGTAGACGCGCAAAGAATGACACGAAGACTTCAAGTCGTAATAATAACAGTGAGAAAAGCGCACGTGCGCGCGTGGCATATTATAATTCGGCCGCATTATTCGAGTGCGCGCAAGGCTCTATCTTTTGAAGGAGAAGAAGAAGAAGAACAAACA
This sequence comes from Acyrthosiphon pisum, assembly GCF_005508785.2. NCBI lineage: Eukaryota > Metazoa > Arthropoda > Insecta > Hemiptera > Aphididae > Acyrthosiphon > Acyrthosiphon pisum. Next base: position 39,858,734 of record NC_042495.1, on the reverse strand, counting down.
CGACCGAGACTCCTCTCTTTTAATATTATAATAGGTATAATATATAATTTACGTCTTCGTGTTTTTATTATAATCTCTTCGAGTACTGCAGGCTGCAACAGCGGTATCGACGATGGATATATATATATATATATATATTATTATGTACAATATTACACATTGACGACTGACGAGGATAAAACGATATTCCGTGTGTGCGCTCATCGACAGCGAAAAAAAAATGTACGAGTATCGCAATGACGAACGTATATAATATGACTGCCAGGCATATATTATATTATAGTTACGACCAGGTATAATAATATATAGTATAATATATACGTTTATATATAGGTGCCGCACGTATAGTGTATGTTTATGTACTATGTGCCTATATGCTATATGTATGTACCTATAGTATGTGTGATGTACAGATACTTGCAGTATATTGACGAAGAGTCGGCATTTTATCTCGCGAGTGCAACGGCGGGCCCGCCGGAGTAGACGGTTATATTGTTATAATATTGCAATTATCTATATTATACACAGTATACTTATGGATTAGAATCACAATATACAGGGTGTTGCATTTAATTGACTAGGTATAAACAATAGACTTATGCACGTTTTTTTAAGCCAACTTTTGTATTTTTGAAAAAAATGTATTTTAACGGTCGGACTAAGTTTATTATATTATTATGTTTTTTTTGATATGTGGTTTATGTGAGCTTATTTCATTTCACTTTGTCAACTTTAAATACTCATTAGAATATGTTCATGATATTTTATGCTGTTGTAAATATCAGTGTAGCTATTTAAACAGATCACCCCGTATATTATAGTCAATGCGTATCCGTCGTCTTCTTCACGGTTTATATATTATATATATACTACCATAAACAGCGGTTGGCGCACTGCAGACAACCGCGAGGAAGGTGTGCACGTGGGGCGAGTGAGGAGAAGCGACGAGGAAGGTCGTAGGTCACATGTGTAAGACCACGCCGGTTAATTAATGGGCTCGCGATCGTTGCACGCCCTCGGTGAATCCTACACACACACACACACACACACACACACACACACACACACACACACACACACACACACACACACACACACACACACACACACACACTTACATATATAAATCTATACATTTCACGTTATACAGCCGTATAGGTGGTACATTATGAAACATATTATTATTATACAGAGAGATGATCCACTTATTTTCGAGACCGCACCGCTCCTATTACGATCATCACCTTGTGAGGTCCCCGAGGCGAGAGTCGACTGGTACCAATATAATAACATAATGCTTACCGCACGCACACAAGCGTGAGGTGGACTTGGACGAGCATTCTGCGAGCCCGAGTCCGTCTTCCTACGTCCGCATCATCGTCACCACCGCCGCCACCGACGAGATGGTGCCCGTCAATCATTCGTGTATTATTGCGCGTCCGGAAGCGACCGTGGGCTCAACGAACGTGGACGGTATAGGCACTTACGATTTAAACACACATCTAAAAATATACCGCAATGACTACAACTTACTTTTTAACTTCTCTAAAGTTTCCGAGGAAGTTGCACGAAGAATTATTATACAACGATAAAACTGCTAAAATAAAATTGATTTGTAAAAATATAGTAAGGGATATAGAAACATTTTAAAATTTTTTTTTCAAAAACACCAAGTAGGTACTTAATATGTTCTGCTGGGATAATGAACTAAAACAGTACCTACCTCTAAACAACCACTAACCAACATTCTATCTATATTGTATTATAGTCTATACCTATGTAGGCTGTTGTAGGTACCTATACTCATATATGTATTCATATATACTCTATTATATAACTATCATAGTATTTTCTACATAATATAATACAAGACAAGTCATTGAAATTAATAAAAATTTTCTTGAAAGAAATGGAATGGTATAGTGACAAAACAAATGAATTGTACAGCGTAATAATCGTCAGAAATTCCGGATTATTGAATTTCTATTAGGTTCATTACATCATGAATGGATTGCGGTAGGTTTTATACGGAAATTCAATAATAGTCTTATTTACTTATCCGTCCTCTTTGAAACTCATTTATTTGTGTATAAAATATTTTTGTACACGTGATAATATATAATACTATAATATTCTCTGACCTATAATCTCGTAGTGTTACTTATTTACGTAGCACCTATATACACAAACAATAATTATACGCAAATCTACTTAATGATATGTTGAACGAAATTTGTCTGTTAAACAATATAGGTATGTTACGATAGTATGTATTATAGCGATCTTGTCAGGATGAAGGTTGATATTCATCTAAAGCACTCGTTAATAATATCTTTCTACATGTAACATTATAATATTAGGTACCTATTTACTGTTCATTATTTTAACTATTTGGTCGGGTTACAAATATTGTTTTGAAAAAAAAATTGTGAAAACTAAATGTGTATAACTATATATAGGATGCAACCATGGACCCAGTATGGTAACTGTAATTATAAGTACTATATATCCAGGTGTTATAAGGCTTACTCTATAGAATTTATTGCTCCGTACGATTATTGTTACGTGTCAAAGACCATGTAAATATATATAGTATTATGGTTTGTGTCGTCCACAATATTTAATTTATTTTAAAAAACACACTGGTTTAAATTTATATTTTCCCAGACCAGATATAAGTACCACGTATAATGTAATATTATGTTGAATACGGACGACGTTTTACAGCTTACCTAATGAGTCTTTAACATTTTTATAAACATCAATTAGCATTTTATTTTTTTTTAAAGCCGCAACAGTCGTACATATAGGTAGGTTACATACGAATGTACAACAATATATTTTATAATATATATTATATGCAAATAACGTCTCGCACGAATGTAAAAAAAACATAAGTTTTTTTTTGGTATACATAGGTACTCACGAAGTCACTATATATTGCACTTGTAAAACTTATTCACTTTATATATTATATTAATATATTATGTATAATATGTATTATATGTAGGTACTATAGGCATGTATCTCCGATCTCTTACTGCTAAACGACGCTAATAACATATATATTATCATCATATATATATAATTAGTGTCACGGTAAGATACCACCAAACGAGTGCGAGCCGTACTCCTTTTTCCTCCATACAATATTTTACGACGCGTTTTTATAATAATAATATTACAGCAATATTATTATTATGGCGTTGCACATTGCGCTAGCTGCTGTGTCTAAACGAACAATATACGGACACTCGATGACGACGGATGATGGTAATTAAAAACGTCGGAACTGATTATAAGACAATTATAATAACAATATCGTACGTGTGTTTTGTTGTGCCACACACCGTTTGCTTTTCGCAGCATCATCATTAAATTATGAGATTAGTATGATTTTAATTACACAGGTAAATGCATATAGGTAATACATTTCCCGTACATAATCGCTGTACACCTGAAGCATAAACAACAATTCGACTAGGTAGCTATTAACGATATTAACAATCAATTTCTGAGACCTAAACCTGGATAACTTCGCAGATTCAGCGTTTTTAAATACAATTATAATATATTTTCTCGAATCGAATGAAGAACGACTTGCTTAACATGTAACAAGACTAAAAAATACATTTTCCTTCAAATTCTTGAACTCAGCAAGTCGTTGAATTGTACGCATAATTTAAAGTTACCAAAACTATTATAATATTTTTTGCGAAAAATGAAACATTAATTGTAAAATGTGTTAAAACTTTAAAATATAAATACCTATGTTATAAAGTAATTTATTCATAATTGTTGAGTTCTCGAATGAGGTCTTGTCGATAAAAACTATTAAGCTTGCTAATCAAATTGAGTCACTTTAATATGCGAAACTATAGGGTTAAAATTCTGGGGGGGGCTACAGTTAACCTAACAAAATTATTTATTTAAAATAACCCATAAGAGCCTTACATCTTAATCAATAAGGGATATTTTGGGGGGCAAGCCTCCTAGATCCCTAACTAGTTGCGTTACTGGTCCCTTCACAAAATAAACTAAATTATTATATTTTATATTTTTGGAAATTACAATGAATAGATTCCGAAGCAAAAGACGATGCATGTACTGTTTTTACAATTTGTTTTTTTTTGTCTGGAGAAACTTTTTATAGCTAGAAAAAAAATTATTCAATATTGATAATTGGATATAATACTTAGAAGGATAAAAAGTTTTCCTATGATGATCGCGGTGGGAAAAGGTAAAAAAAAAAAAAAAACTATGGACAAACAGAATTATTTTAAATTTCGGTCTATTTTGTTATAATTCAAATTTTAATACCATTAATAATAGTATAAGAATGTATTTGGAGTTTTCATCAAGAATTTGTATTTTTTAGACACGATAATAATACTACTTTAAATATTTTACATACACGGTGTATGATACACCTAAGATTAATTTATCCGAAATGGAAAAATAATTGAATTAATTTTTTCAGTGCTATGATACCTATGACTTAAATGTATGATCCTATCCCATCACTGACCACGCATAAAACTACAAAGTATCTAAAGAAACTAATAACACTCATGCACATTTATTGATTCTATGGTGTATATCTTGTATTATATAATGTACCTATATTATGGGTATATATACATTTTTCTATATACCTATAAATACCAATACAAGTAATTTATTCACAATAATCCACTCGCCAAACCACCCACCCACTCACCCACCGCGATCATCTGTCCTAACTGGATAGGTATATAATATATATATCGACGCCACTACCTGTGCAGTATTTTTTTATTAATATTAAATTTTTAAACGATCCGGTGGGTCGTCGACACGCCGCCGCGCAGTCTTCTTCGTCGTCACCGTCGCGTCGTCGCCGTGAAGATTGGCATCGACAGAATATAATGTGCCTACGGACCAATTGATATAAACGGTCGATGATTAGACGGTGCGAGCGGATAAATAATAATATTATATTATGTTTGTTGCCGTGGGCACGTCCACGTGTGGGCTCTGAAGACGATGATTGCCCGAGCATATAATAATATAATATAATATTATTATAATATACCATAAACGCGTCATGACCATATGATGTATAATCGAAACATTTCGCGATGCGTCCACAATGCATTATAATATTATAGTATGAGCACGACGAGGAAGTCCCGTCGCGTGGTCGACGGAATTGGCATATTTTTTTGTCGTGGATAAGCGTTATGGATGTCGTTAACGAATGTCGCGTCCGCCGTCGATTTATGATTTATGACGAATAATATTATTATACAAGCTGAATAAACCGCGGGCCGCGAGCAGCAGCGGGAGGTCGATCGCGGGGATAACCGCACGACCGCGGTTGATGTACATATACGCATAATATTAATAATATTGTATACGAAATATTCGATTCCAATAGTATCATGTATTTGATTGTAGGTTATAATATATTGGTTATGACTTATGGGTTATTATGATAAAATTATTTAACAGTGTGTTTGATGTTTCAGAGTAAGTCATGTTGAACTTACAGTGGCGTAAATGTATTTTTTGTTTAGATAACCAACTAACGTGTAATAGGTATACTTCTGATTATTAGAAATAATTTAACACTGATGACACTTATAATATAAGCATATGGCATTGTTTTTTAAAATTTATTACTGAGCAAAACGATATTTACTCTGCAAATATATCTGAGTTGAACCAAGTCCTACACTGTATTGCATATTTTGTACCTCTGCTCGTAATAATTTTTTGAATGCAATTTGTTGCTTTAAAATTTAAAGACAATATAAATGAACATCCACGCCATGTCGGTAACTCATTCAACTCCGCTGTATATAAGACTTTGAGCAAAACGTGTGGATATAATATCATTTCGAGTGAAGATGATTTAATAATTTTTCTGAGTATTAGAATTTTAGATGTACATTCTAGATTAATACATTCTAAACATTCAACACAAAAATGTGAATAATAATGCGTAATGATAACAGATTTATCTTTACAAGAAAAATAAGTACTCGTGGTTTATTAAAACGCCAATTAGTCGCCCAAGGTAGAGCACAATACCTGTACTGAAATGATTAGGTAATAAAGATATGCAATCTACCTAGTACCTATAAAAAAAATTAGTAAATAATTAAGTTTTATTATTATTGTTATTGGTACTAAAAACTAGAAGATATTAATATTTACATTTTAATTTAAGTTTACTTAAGTGTGTTATTCTCATATACCTAGAAGTTTTTTATATATATATTTTTTTTTTATAAAAAATTTAGTTTATTTAGTTAAAATTTACAATCTGTACAATAAATGTTAGGTAGAATAAGTAAATGATAATGAATATAAAATGAGGCGGTAAAAAATACATTGAATAAGAGTTTCATATTAGAAACTCCTGTACATGGGTGTTAATTTAAGAGATAAATAATAATATAGGTACATTATACACATTAAGAGGACGTGATACCCGAATGTGTTGTCTCCGTCTTATAAGTGCGTAACATAGCAAATTCTACGCTCAGCAGAACACGTGTAGCTCCGTTAGCTTAAAAATTAGTGTGAATTTACCTCTTATAAAATCTATAGGTAAGATAATTATCTAGGCAACCTCATGGGCTTTTTTTTATTACATTTTAATTTTACAGCGAGCTATGAGTATTTTAAAATTGTAAATTGTTTGTACATCTTAAAGTACTCATAACTCACTTCAAAGTTAAAATATAATAAAAAGCCCATGAGGTTGCCGAGATAATATATTTTAAAAGATCTCTGGATCATTCGCGTTTCAGACATCTGGCTGTGCTGTCCGAAATACCGTAAGTTGAATGTCAGCATGTAAGTTATTTACATTAATTTTTATGTCATAATTATTATATTCAGAAATAATTAACAACACTTTACAGAACTGCGTTTCCTATAATAATCTCTTGCAGGTTAGCTTGCATTCAAGTTCTATACAAATGTTCCATGTTCGCATAAAAACCTTAAAAGCATCAAAGTAGGTACTAGACGTTCTAAAGAACATTTTTAAAAAGTGTCGGTGAGTGTGTAAATACAGAAAGAATAATATGTTGGGAAATGTTTGGGTATATACAGCTGAATATATGTTGTTAATTGATAATTATAAATGACATAATATATATCCGGTAACAATAATAAATTGTAAAATGGTTATTCATAAGAACTGTAGATAAGTAGAGATGCACAAATATTATGTTCTACTAAATTGCAGAATAATATTGTGGTATGTAAAACTGAACGATCTACGGAAATCAAAAACTGTCATTTATAAGGTAAGGGGGGACGGGACTAAATTTTTTCAGAAAAAAATATAATTATTATTTTAGTACGTACCAGCTAATATTTATATTAGTAATAATAATATTTTACTTATTTTTTGTGATTTTTTTTCAGTTTTTTGACTGTGGATTTAATTTATAGTAATTTAGGTGGTTTATTGTTTCCACTGTATAATCTGGTTGTTTAAACGCTATTTGTAAGTTGTTTTTTATTATGCATAATGCAAAATCTCTTATCATCACTGTTATAGAGGCATCTATAATATAGTGTACATTTCCTGAACATCTTTTTGACACTCGAGTTTACGTTTTTTAAACATTTTTATTTATATTCGATGATGTATTTAATATAGGTTCTTGTCCATGGAAATCGAATTATTTTTTCTCTTTTTATTATCTCTGGAATTATCATTGAATATTGTTTTGGTTTTTCAATATTTCTTCGATTGTATTGTTTAGTGATATATGATTATTTATGGATTTGATTTCTCGCAGTGATAACGATCCGTTCTTTTAACATCTGTAATAGTGGGTTGGTTCACTTGGTACCTATATATATATATATGCTATAAATATTTATATGATAGGGTTATATAGAATTCACACTTTTACAATTATAATTTATCGGTAGGCATTATATGCACACTTTCTGACTTATTATTTTGAAATAAACTAACAAAAAAAAAATATTATACATTTTAAATGTTAACCTTATATTTTTCCGACTATCATAATACGTTTTTATTATCTTATTGTTGTTGCATTATATATATTATAAATGTATGCTGTGGGGTTTTATAATGTCATGAAATTTATTTTCTTTAAATATTTCAATTCTATGAAAAATAAAATGTTTATTATACCTAAAAGTTTATAGTTATCAACTTGCAAGAAAAAACATTTAAAAGTTGGTTTATTGTATGAAACGGAGAAAATAATATGTAACATATATTATTTATAAATTATAATAAAATTAATACAAATATACCATATTTTATACTTATACAGTTACAAACTTAATTTATAACCATTAACATAATATTATAGTAATTCGTTAACCTTTGTTGATAACTGATAAGTTATTCACTATCAATATATTAATTCTAATCATCTATAAACGAACCCGTTTAAAAGAAGAAAAACATATTTCATATTTTCATTGAAATATTTCAAGGATGATTATCACTGTTCGATGTCTGTATGGACAGTAAAACTTATTTTTCACTCGATATAATTTATATACATTCATTAAATTAAAAATATAATTTTAAATTTCAATGTAATCATGTTCCGTTCATAAATCATAATGACTTGACGAGTTTTTTTGCAAACATACTAATGTCACGTAAAATAACACCCAAAATTCAATGGACGCAATGCTTTTACATCCGTACTGCAGGTATTACGCATTTACGCCTCTCTCTTTATGTACAGAGGGAGCACTGTATTTATACATATATATTATAATATGTGTTTCCGTATCATGTTATAATTTAGTATAGATACAAATATTATAACCTATGAGTAAACGGACCGTATATGTATAATGTGTATACTACTTAAAGTGTTTTTCTTATTTGAAATATAGCATTTTCGTAGTATATTATTACAGTATTAGGTACGTGTCGTGCAATAACGGTTCGTGCAGTAAAAAACTGTCGAAAAATGTGACATCGGTTCTTATTGTCGATATATGCAATGATAATATTATAATACATTATAACCGAAACGCATTTTGCTCACGTGGTTTTTATAATAATAATATAATATCCACACTCATTACACATGTACCGACATTGCGTACCTATATAGGTAGTATAACTTACTCGCGTAATGCCATACTATATATCAGCTCCGGTGGTGCTACAGTGTAAATTTATTTTCGCTATCCGGGGAAAGCGATACGATGAAAACGAACATATCTTTAAATTAAATACCGATTGGGGAGGAGGAGGAAAAAAACCGTCTTCGGCTGCGCGTTTGCCTAAAACGTGCGTGCGGTCGGTCGCGTATCGGACTATAATATGACAATGCGATTTGCAGTCGAAACCGAGTACAAGGGCAAACGTGAAACGAAAAATTCGACGTCGGTCGTACTGTACGCGTAGTAGGCAAGTACGCCGACCAATTATCAACGGATTATATGTATCGGACGTAATCGATAATGTATCGCATGTAGAAACCATTCACCGCCGCCCGAACTGCAGCGTACGAAAACTGTTCGCTTTCTACATATTTATATATATATATATCGGTGGTAAATACGATATTATAAGCATCTATACCGCGGTTACCTGTATACATTATGTATATAACGTCGTATAGTGTTGCGCGCGTGCGTCTGCCCCGCGAGTCAGTGCCGTATGCCGGTGTACGCAGGTTTCGGCTCGCGCGCGCGCGTTCGCGATCGTCGAAACAATGGGACAAGATAAATATGATTGTATTATAACGTAGCCGGCAGGGTCGTGTAAGAAAGAGAGAGAGATGGAAAGAGATGAAGAGAAAAAAAATTCCGTTTTCTAAAAAAGGCCTCCAGCCGCACACTGCACCGATCGTGACAAATAACTGGACCGAGGGGAAAGAGAAAGATCTGCAGAACGCGCGACGGACGGCGGGCAAAGAGGATAATATATAATAATATAATATGCAAACTATTATATACTTACTAGTTATTCGCACACGTGTTATATATTGTATTATTATGCGCTGTACTTTTATAATAATAATTATTATTCGCAACTTATGCTTTTCGCATACATACGCTTTCCGCAGTTTGGTTAGCGAAGACGACGACGACGACGACGATGAAAAATCTTATAAATATAATATTCATGAGTTAAATGTATACATTATGTCAAAATATTTCCGACTAAATATACCAGATTCAAACTACGCATGATAAAATACCTCGCAATAATGAAAAAATACCAACCCTACACTATTATACCTATTTAGTGTACTTACGTAATTATTTATTAACAGTACATAGGTGCGCCAAACAGCAATTATAAAGAGGGCAAAAAACAAGTTGAATAACTTATTAAATTCTCAAATTCAACATCATGTAAATTTTAAAAGACGGAAATCAGGGAGTATATCTTCTAAGCATACTGCAGTGAGAGGGTGCAGGTTATGGCTGTGTCAAGCGTGTTTTTCCTGGACTGTACAGTGTACATAGTTGATATTATCTCCACACGGAACCTGTATGAATAATTATCAAGAACTTGGAAAATAATTTAAACAATTCAATAAGCACTAATAATTGCCAAATACATACATTATTGTCAATTGTGATATCTTAGATTAAAGCTTGTTATTTTTTTTTTTAAGTATAATACTTAATTGCGAATTGAATTCATTGTAATGTAATTGTAATTAATACTATAGAGCGCACCCTAAAGGTTAGCCAATTATTGATGTCAAATATCTAAATATTTTTCCAATGGAATCGATTGATAGCTGTATTTTATTAAAAATTGAAACCGGGACAGAAGTTTTTTTTTTAAATTAACCAAATGGTACCCCGTCATTTCTGTACGCGCACGTATGTATACCGCGTTATATGTATTGTGCACAGTATCTCACACACTCGCGCAAATATACCATCGTTATTAATATATATTATTATCATGGTGGCGATTAATTCCGTTTTTTATTGCTGCGGGCCGCCGCCGGTGATGTACCACAATAATATATAATAATATTATTACATTGTGCATTACACGCACGCGTGCTCGCCCGTTTAAATCACATCGTCGGCGGCGAGTCGGTGCGCGCGGCAAAACGTTTACATTTAACGCGTTTTGTACTGAAGCATAATATTATTAAAAGTATTTTCATTTTCGGACCTTCCGGCTCCGCCAGATGAATAACACAAACCCAAAACGCCGGTCATAAATCCATTCGCGCCGAACTCGTCGCGTATCACGTCCCGCGTTGCAATAATAATACCATTATAATGATATTATATTATTATTATTATTATTATTATTATTATACACCGCACCGCGGTAATGAGGTGCAAAACGCACCTATCGTATATGGTTGCCACTCGCCGCCGGAGAATCACGAAACTTTTCGAATAATTCCGAGTTTTCCCCGCGTCAAATCACACGACTATCCACCGTAATTGCCGCCGCTACGTTATAATAACACATTATAATATCAATACCTATCGCGTCTGACCTACAGGCGTTCCGGGACGTTATTAATTAACGTGTTGGACGCAACAGAGTGTTATAGTGGTTAACTGAAATGATCGAATCGCACTCGGGTTAAAAATCACGGTTGCATTATTTAGGGTCCAAAATAGGCGAGTAGGTTTATAGAGTGGAATCATATTATGAATAATTAAACAATTATCAGAAGAGGTGATTTTATATACTAAATTGCAATGTTACCCGGCATGCTGGCAGATCTGTGCAAAGTCAATACGCTGTAGAAAACTGCTAGTTAACAATTAATATAGCTAGTACTAAAGTAATTGTGGACTAAGAGTTGACAAAATTGCATGGTCCTTTTGAATTTTAAATAATTTTCTCTCCAAAACAGTTAAGAAATTGAAGAAATTGAAAACAGAATATATTTTGAAATAAAAAGTGGGTGTCGCGTTGATGTACAGTAGGTTACAAGTGGTTCACTGTAATAGAATATGGCGTTAAATTTGAATTCAATGATATAATATCATATATTAAATACGAAAAACGATTATGAGCGAAAACGGATTGTCAGCCTAGGATAATATTTTATGTTATATTTATATTGTTATTATTGGATACGATAGCCAATAAAAATTAATATTATTTGCATATCATATTTTAATATTTGTATATAATAATATATTTGAGAAGTTTCAAGTATACCATCGAATAATATTTTTAAATTACAACAAAATAACTAAAATCGTTATTCTTGGTTATTTAATACGTAATTTCGTTAAAAATTGAACTTAAAATAACTATTAAAAAAAATGTGCTCATATATTATTTAGATTTTTTGGTTACAGAATAAGCTACTTATGTGGAACCTTGTTTTGTATTTTGAATTCTTAGCTATAAAAGTTGAACATTTTATATACTTTTAACTACTAAATAGTTATAAAATTTTGTCAACATTTGAACTTCAAATACTTATAAAAAAAACCTGATGTTATAACTATAAATCAGGAGCTTTGTATTAAAATGTAAAGGTTTTTGACCCGATAAATAAAATTGTATTGACATTTATACAAAAAAAAACTAAACAATTTTGTGATTTTAATGTATTTTTCGAAATTTTAAACCCAACTTTTTTTTAATATCCACTAACGAAAACTCACGAGGAACGTTGTATTACATTTTCAAGTTTTTTGACCGAAAATAAAATATTTTATCGACAATAGTTTTAAAAAAACTAATAATACTCAAAATTGACTTATTCCTATAAATAGCTCAAAAAGAATTGCAATATTTCGAAAATTGTATGTTGTATAGAAAATACTAATATAAACATGAACTGAAGATGTCATGTGCCTATCTAAGGTAATTTTTTTAAGAGTTACACCAAAAACTCTTTTTTTATCCCGGGTGCTTTTGAAAACTTCTGGAAATTTTAAATTTTGACCTCCTGAATGTACCAACTAGATTCACTTTCCCACCGGAAAAAATACTGAAGTTGAAAACCATTTTTCCCTGTTCAACCCTAGTAACGTTATACACCGAAAATCGAAATACGTACAGTTCGACCTTTCTTCTCATGGTCATTTGAAAACTGTCAGTATTCATTATCGGTTTAATTCTGAGTCACATTTATGAGTTATCTGATGATATATTCATTGAATTATTTCAACCAGACATACTATCTATATAGTTATTATTCGTTATAAGTAATAACTTATAACTTATAACTACCTATACATGAGCCATGAACGTAGGTATAGGTACGTACATTTTAATAGTACCTATAGTTACCTAAATGTGTATACGTCCTAAAATTAAATTACTGTTTGTCATGGGTTGTAATTATTATTCTTTATTCTATTTACTATATAAATTACTAGTTATACATTATACTTTCAAATACGTGAAATTCATATGTTATTCGAATAATATGTTTGTTCGGTGTATAGTTATAGTTGCCTCAGTGATAGAAGACCATTTTCCACTTCACGAAATAAGGTCAATAAAATTATTATCCATCGAATTATAATAACGTAGTTATACTGCGCAGATATACTCATATATGTACCTATTTGTAAAATTTTTTTGTTATTGATCTGATTGGTCGTCGCGTCGACCGTTATTAAATACAAATTGCGCAACTGACGTGTACTTGAAATTGTATACGTGGCACGGGTGAATGCCAGATGAATCTGCAGGTTTGGACACGGAATTTAAAATATTATCTAAAACAATTTCGTCTGCAACGCTAAGGTCCCGCCGCAGGTGAAGCGCTGGGGAACGCCCTGTTGACTTTGCGATGACGGTGACACAACACCTAACGCGATTGTTATAATGATAATGTATGAGGGCGTAATATTTATAGGTAAATCATATTTTTCCCTTCTACATTATAGGTGAACTATCTACTGAATATCGTCTTGTCGTTAATAATTATAATAATATGTCTATTGTTTGGCATAATATTATCGGTATCCATTAACAAAAAAAAAAAAAAAATAACTTTATTAATTTTCTTTTTTTAAGTGATTTCAATACATAGGTAAAACAATTTTTAAATAATATATGTTATCCTATTTGGCGTCCTTCTTATAATATCGTTTTATCCGAACAATTAAAAAAAAAACCACAATATTGAAATTTTAAATATGCATATTATTATCTATTTTTTTTTTAAACTAATAATTTCAATTCATGGGTTGTAGAAATGTATGTAACATAATATATAATATTATAAATCACAATCTTCACATATTATTTATATTATATTATATATTTAAAAATGATAGGAAAATCGTTTTCGTGTTTGAGCGGAGGCGAATTGTGTTTTTAATTAATTTGCAACGTGTAAACATCAACTCACTTTTATAATACGTTTTTTTTAAGGTAGTATACTATGTCGTATTAAGTGTATTATTTTTTAATACATTTCGAATGTTCAATACGCTTTCACATTCAACTTATTATAACAAAATAATGTATTGAATAAAAAATGCTGCCTCTGATGACCACTATAAGCTTTCACGATTCTAGTTCACCCGATGGGCAACATAAATCATGAGCGTATACTTGTTTAATGCGTATTTGTTGCATCGAGGATTAAACGCGATCGAATAGGAGGGGGGGGGGAGACATACGTGTGGCAAAACGGTTTTTCCGTATAACATTATAATATAATATATTATTGTTGATGTTGTCCTCGTATACATAGAATGATATGCCCAACGGCGGACACAATCATATTATTATATTGCATCAAAGGGACTCGTCGTGGGTGTGTCCGTTTTTCAGACATTATCTTAGTAAAAGGTACACCGCATCGATAAAATCGTCGTATACAGTGGAGTGCAACTACTTTTCTATATTTTTTTATAAAATAGTCAAAATTGTAACTCCAATGACTCATAATAATTTTTAGATTCCAAGCGGAGCGAGGAAGCTTTAGGTTTAACAATGGTGTTTATTTTTTTTTTATATTCTGTATACACAATTTCTACCAGAAAGAGTGTTTCGATTTCAACATATAGCAACTTATCTTTTAGCAAATTGGATCAAGATGGTATTTTAGAGAGGTCATTTTCTCAATAGTTATTTGATGCCACGGGAAAAACCACCGAAAACTTACGAACAAACATTAAAAATGGGTTTTTAATTTCTAACACTTTGCTTATCACCATAGAAACAAATAAAAAATTATAATATTATAATATTAATTCAACTTACATGATAAAATAAATAATAACAATATAAAATATCCAGACTGATAAACCGTCTCTGCTTAGAATCGTTTTTCTTATACAATGATATTATATTATTGAATTCAAGTCTAATACAATATTACAATCCATTATACAATGACCCACTTGTAATCTATTTTCTATTTGTGTTTGATAATTTTGAATGTCTGTAAGAACAGCTTAAGGTTAAGAGGGAGCTTGTAATGATTCGTTCAAGACTATTGGTATTAACCTATTAAAATATTGAACATTTCGTGTATTTTTAACTTCGGTATAATATGTAATTTGCTATTTTCGTGATTTTAAAGGAATTTTGTCAAAATTTGAACTTCATAAGTCAAACGTTTGTAAAAAATCGTATTATCGATAATTTTAATTTTTTA
Organism: Acyrthosiphon pisum; assembly: GCF_005508785.2. Taxonomy (NCBI): domain Eukaryota; kingdom Metazoa; phylum Arthropoda; class Insecta; order Hemiptera; family Aphididae; genus Acyrthosiphon; species Acyrthosiphon pisum. The sequence continues at coordinate 39,843,147 of NC_042495.1, read as the reverse complement.
TAATAACAACTCATATGGAATTTTAAAAATATTCAAACATTTTGACGAGAAAAAATATTTACCCTTCCCCTAAAGCTTATATATTATACTGATGTTATTAATCTGCAGCTAGCAGCTGTACCTATAATTATCTATATATATATAATTTATTTTAAATTTATTATATTTATAATATATTATAGGTATGTGTCCTAGTATTATAATATATTTATTTATTAACATTTTATTTGTTTAAATTATGTTATTAATGTTCCTACTTCCTAATCTGACAAATAATTCACATAGCAATTGAAAATTATCCAATAATAGTAATATTTATTATTATATTATATTCATACCATTGTATTATTTTTTGATAAACAATGTACACCTTCGTATCTGTTGAACTGTTTTAGGGTTAACAAATATCACTTTTATACGTCATATTGACGTTGTAATATGAGCGTTTAAACCAAGTTACTCACAAATAACTTGCCCGTATATGAAACAAACTACACCCCGAACAAATTGCATTCAAACCAAAGTGTGTTACAAATATTGGAAAATATTTGGAAAATCGCAGCGAAAATATAATGAATGCACCTATAGGTTATGCACTTACAGCCGTTAGACTGAGAGATAATCGCAACAAAAAACGCCATGCGCGCGCACACTCCAGCTTAAGTTTTTATAAGTTTATAATAATTGTAATAAATGATCGTTAATATATACTTTGCACATCAAACGCAGCTGTTGCAGTGTGGGCTGGTATGGAAATACTTGCTAATGCTAACGGTCATAAGATAACGTAAAGCATAATAATTTATCGGTTACTGTGCATAATTTACTAATATATAGGCACATCTCACCATCTCGGCAAATTACAGCTTTTATAGCGCGTGCACATTGTCATAATATAAATTCAAATTAAGTGTCATTTTTTCCTCCACATTTCCCACAGTAGGTGATGCTATATAAAAATTACGAAACGCTGCTAATTGTTAAACACAATATAATATTATAATATAATAATATACAATATTATACTGCAGTGCTCTCATCGAGAATTATTTATTCACAACATAAAATGTTCGGTCAATGGCCGTTTACGAACGGCATTAATGCGATCGGACACTTCTAATAATTATTATATATGCACATAAAATGTTTTCGATTGCACCGTGTACGGGCGTAGGTATTATACCTATAATATATTATATCGACATAAATGCGAGCTGCAGGTTTCTGTAAGGAAAGTCAGTGATGAGACCGTTTCAATAAAATGTCAGACAAAAAAATAATTTAAACATATACTATAATAATGTATAATATGTATAACGATTCGTAGCTGTAAAAAATAAATAAATAATAAAAATACTCGGAAAAGACATAAAATTAATTTAAATTTAAAATTAAACTAATAACTTACTGTATTATATTTGCATAACATTACTTATCGGAAAATTATAGGGAAAAAGATATTAAATTATAAAATTATTCAACTTTTTAAACATAATATTTAAATAAGCTACCGTGATCGATAAAAACTTATTATATGTATATTATAGGTACTTTTATCACTCAATTAACGGATTGAAAAAAAACATATTAAATATGATGAGAAAGGTATAGTAATTACATAATGTAGATGTTTGCAATGAAAAAAATTCGTGTTAAAAAATTAAAAATAGTAAAACAATTTATCAATAAAACAAATGCTAGTATATTGCAATAATATGATGCGCGCAAGATGGTGTAATTTATATAACGGAACACTGCAGCATATGGTCATATTATATTAATTTATTATTATAATGGCTTTTTACTTTTTTTTAATTATACCTACATGCACCTATAGAATATATTAAAATGGTCTTTTGTCACAGGCCATTTATCACGTGTACCACATAATATTATTATTAGGTACTGTTAAACACATTGTAGTGCAACGCGCAGTGACCCAAACGCGTATGAGGACAATGAGATTGGAAATTATACTAATAATAGTTTAGTGCGGGTAAAATATGATTTATGTGACTCATTTCGAGTATTTATCGCGTTTAAATGATAATTTGCAGTCGTTGGCGCAATTTTATCGAACAGCTTTGCATCGAATTGGATTGTGTGGTCTCTTGTTTGGGTGTCGACGCGTAGGCCGTGGCGGCGCATTGAGGTTGAATGCGATATATTTTTTGGTTTTCCGCTATCGTTTCATCGATTTGAACTCTCCGTGAGTTGACGTTCGCTGTCCGTGCGCAGTCAGCGTTGTCGCTATAACCGCAGTATAGGTATAGTATAATATTATAATATGCTTATGCAATAACGTAGTCCATCATTTTCTATTTCCACGAACTACGCGAGAAAAGTCTACGTGCCCACGCGATCCGAAGCCTATTGCCGGATTGTACATAATAATATACGGTTTCACTTTGACGTGAATTCGCGTACGTGCGATGATACGGAAAACAATTGATTTGATTTCTCCAAACCATCGTCGTTGTTGACGTTCACACGTTTACGGCGCATGATGCCTATTCGTACAGGGCGACTCATCGAGCACGTTCACCCCTTTTTCCTTCAACAATGCAGTTATTCAAAATCTAATTTTCGATTATATACTTAGAAAGACCGCGCTTTCAAATTCTCGCGATTTCTTTACTAAACCGGTGTCCAGTGGTAATACAAACTTCTGTTTTTCAAATTAAGAATTCCTTTATTCTACTGTAAATTACTTAGTGGATAATTTTTTTGAAAACTTTGACGTATCACAATCAAAATCTGAAGAAACAAGATGATAGGAAGATAATAATATGGTTACGGCGATTTGAAAATTGTAAATTTGTAAAAATTGTTCAATTATGATAAATACTAAATCCAATATTACATATTCTGTATTCTATAATACTATATTTTTGTAAAACCATATTAAAATACTATATTTATTACTTGTCCTTAGAATAAACAACTGAGAAACTGAGAAACTGCTCATTCGAATTTTGAATTAGGTATACAATATACATCATAATGTTTAAAATACATTACCCACTAAATAATGTACAGTAAAAAAAGGTTTAATAACAGAAGTTTTTATTGCCACAGGAAACTTCTTGAGTAGTACAAAAAATCTAAATAATTTGAAAATACAGTCATTAAGTATAGCCAGTATAGGTATATTATTTAAAAATTCCAAAATTCGGAATTTGAATAAATTCACTATTAAAGAAAAACATGGGTTGAGCATGATTGGTGAATAATCCTGTGTATAATATACATTAAATTGTATGATTATTTGGAATAAAATATGAGTATATGACATCAGACATATAATTATTTAATATAGAAATAATTTTGTAGAAGAGTACCAAGTGGGAGAGAACGACGTTTTTGATGGTGGTTTTTAGTATTTTGAATTGGCTGGGGACGTCGTGGCGGCTTGTGTTGCGGTGACTGAGATTCTGCGGAGAAAAGTATTTAGAATATTTTTTTGTTTCGTTTTGTTTATCAGATCAATCATTAGCACGGCAATTACATTTGCTATTGTTCCGCCACATAGTATAGAAAGCGCACTGTATCGGGCTCGGAGTAAATCGCTGTATAGGTATAATATTATATACTTTTACCTACATAATATATTATCATAGATTGTTTTTCTATGTTATTAATTATTAATTGGGTAGCAATTATTTGCAGATGTAGGTAGTAGGTATAGGTACGTGGTGTCGGATATATTCTGCGGTATTAATGCGCGACAGTGCGTTCTGAAGGAAAAACCGTTCTCGTATTGTGCTCCTATTGTTGAGTACCGCGCGAGATTTTCTCCCGTGGGCACATTTTTTTTTCTTTTAGACACGCGATTGTGAATAAATATTATATGATTATGCAGTTATCGAAACTAGGAGGTGTGATTTGCGTTTATCGATATCTAAATACCTACATACTATAATAGTATGGTGCACACTGATGTATAGGGGGAAAGAGTTTGTCCCCGCAAAATATCTAACCTTCAAAGTCGAATAACAAACGTAAACTTTAATTTTTCGTTTTGATAGAACGTACCTATATAGTATATTTTATTGATATTATACAACGTTCTGGTGAAATTGAGCGTGTTCATATCGTTACTCATTTTTGGTTCAATTTTGTTTTTGTGTTTTGTTAACCATAATAAAAATGTCACTAAAAATCATGTATACTCACGTCATACTTCATTTGTCTCTACGATAATATTAAATTAATTCAGTTTGCCTTATTAGGGCTACCTGTTGCTATAAGCACCTAATACAATATGAAATACCTAGTATTGTTTTACACGTAGAATTTTTCCCATGATAATATTTTACTGTCTTACGTATAATATGTAACAAATACATGGTACTATAAGATGTTTGCCCGAGGAGCTTAATTTGAGTTTGCCAATAGCTTGTGTACCTATAATGATATTATATTTTATTAATGGGTGTGGTCGGTAAATATTTTTATTTGAAGTCAATTCAATTATTGCGGAAGTGGAGTCTGCTGCATATAGGTTGGAGTTGATTCGCAGGCATCGTACTAATATACAGAATTATTTTTTAAACATGTTCACCCCCATTTTTCCCTTAATATTACATTTAATCAAATTCTGATTTTTAGAATTCTTAAGTATATTTAAAGACCATATTTTCAAATTCCTTATATTTTTTGTATTACTTAAGTAATGTCCTTTGGTGATACATACATCTATTTTTCAAATGAGAACCCCCTATTTACTGCAAACTATTTAGCTGGTAATTTACTTAGAAATGTTGATTTAACTAAATAAAAATTATAATAAGTAGTTTCTGAGTTGTAAAAATATAGATACTAAGAATAATAATGCTTAAATACGGTTTTACAAAAATATAAGCTATATTATGTAATATTAGATGAAAATTCATTATACTTGTGTAATTTTTCAAATTATTTGTGTTGGTAGATCAATAGTAATTACTAAAATTTTCAAACCATCTAAGCACCCAAATTTACTTAACACATTACCATTAGTACACAAAGTCCTTAATACACAAAGTTATACAACACAAAATTTACACTTTCGAATTTTGATTTAGATGCATAGAAATTCTTAAAGTTCCTATTTGAAAAACCGATATTTGTATTGTCACTGGATCATCCTTAAGTGGTATAAAGTCTCAAGTATTCGAAAATATGGTCTCTATGTGTATTTAAAAATCCCAAAAATTAGAATTTGAATGTAGCTATGTATAAAATATGTGAGCATGCTTAAAATATTAATCTGTATATAATATTGTCAGCTGCAGGTAGCAGTGAGTACGTATTATTTCTACAATCTGTCTCGGTGTGTATTGTGTGTGTTTGTGTGTGTTTGAGAGGGGGGAGAATATTAAATAATGATATTATATAAATGGATATGAATTGTACACTGGCATGTATATTATAATTACGTCATCGAAGGTAACTTCCGAGAGTGAGGCTCAAAACATTTTCTACTACGATTCGCGCATCGTCTGCGGTTGTAACTCGATATAATACTTTTATATTATACCGACGACAATGCACGTAATATTATTTTTGAATTAAGTGCGGGCTTATTTGCAGGCGAATCTTTGGTAACTCTGAAAACGATTACCTGGTAAAAAAATAATTAATAACCGTAGATGAAAAGAAAACGTCTTTAGAAAGCGATTTGTGGGTGGAAAATACATATGACATCGTCGGTATATGATCGAAACCAGTAATAATTTTATGTGTGTCTCAACTGGACTCAACGCGCCGTGTATCTTCGTGATTGCGAACGTCGATCGCACCTGTGCATGTAAGTTGCCTTCTGTTAAACCCTTGTAACCGCATCGTCGTCGGCCGTCGAACGAAATAATAAAAGTCTGTGTGATTAGGGCTCGGGAGTTCGGGACATCTGGTTGGATGTTAAAATTATGTACATTTATCATTGTATAATATTTGTTTACTTCGAAAAAATTGTTTGGCCTAACTACGCGCATTATTCATCACTCTCAGAATTTGTCCCCTAGCTCTAGGCCACTCGCCCACCATTTATTTAATTTGACTTATTTTATCATATATATACTTATATAGTTATATTTACGTTTATATTTTTTTTTATTACATCACATACTTTTCACTTATAACATATGCAATGATATTCCTATTAAAATAAATACCTATTATAGATATGGATTATGGTATTGTGTATTTTAATTTCAACACACAACGCTTATATTATACTACATTGAGTATTGAAGATCGTAGTCGAAATTTTTGATTTGACATCGATTTCGATATTATTTGAGTATATTTCATATTATTGTGATAACAGTGTATATACTTACTTAATGTTTATCCTAATGACTTATAACTTATATTTTAAGCAAATATAGGTTCATAATAAATAATAATATTATATTATATTGTACGTACCTAATATTATAAATTATAATTTGTTTCCATGACACAGTGACAAATAACTCAGTTTTTATTTCATCTGTTCAGTAGGTATATATTGCAATCAAAATGTTTCTTATCGCTCATCTCGTATATTTAAATATACAAAACAAAATTGTTATACTTACTTTGTATATTTGTATCTATACAGTTACAGCGCCAAATTCGAAAATATGAAAACAAAAATTACCTTAACGAGGTCACGGGGAATTTGACATCATATCGACAGTGGTGGACTGGCCCAGATGGAGAGTGGGATAAATCCACCGGGGCCGCTGTCGTGAGAGGCTGCTTCGTTATGGTGTAGGCACTTTTAATAAAAATATATTATTTTATATTTTTATATTCTGTTACCTACTAAATTAACAATAATAGATAATAACACACAAATACATAATCCTGGGGTACGAATATTTCTACATAGCTTATCAGCATGTCATAGTATTTGTTGTTATAGTGGCAACAGAAATACATAATCTGTGAAAATTTCAACTTTCTAACTTTCATGGTTCATGAGATACAGCCTGATGACAGACGGACGAACAGACAGCGGAGCTTTAGTAATAGGGTCCCGTTTTACCGTACGGAACCGTAAAAACGATATAATATAATATTATGAATTATGATATAATTTATTCCTAGAATATATAGGTGGTGCTAAACACCCTTAGCACCCCCGACATTTTAATCTATGATAAGCAAGCTGAAAATGTTTTGATCATACAAAAAAAAAAATTGTGGGCCGCTCAAATCTTCTCCACCCGGGCCGAAGTACTCTCAGTCCACCCCTGCATATCGATTATGTAATTAATAATTATACATTAAATACTTACTATTATTTAACTAACTAAAATTGCATGACCACTAATTTTTTATGGTGTAGGTATATAGTACTATGTATAGTATGCATCACGATTACTGATATACACGTTGATATTATGTTCACTATTCTGCGACCGAATTAAAAACGATATCTGTAGTTATATCTGTGATGTTCGCATATATGTTATCATGTTAATGATAACTTTGTATCGATTGGGCCGTGTCAACTTTGCCACACAAAAAGTATATAATATTACGGGAAACGTGCAATAGCTGCGACGGACGATCGCCGGCGTAATAACAATGATTAATATATAGTGGTATAGTAATACGCGTATACGTCGAACGACGGCGCCGACTCCTGCATCAGGAGCCATCCATCAGCATAATATTAACGGGAACCTAATTATCAATTTGAGGAAGTGTATTATAATATAGGTATAGTGCATACGGATGATTACCGCGGTGGTAGCATTTAACAGTCATTACGGCCGTATGCGATAGGTATTAAATATTATTATACAGCTGCGAATCGACGCGGTAGCTATATAATATTATGATCATCATAGTGGTCGCAGCCGGTGATCTCTCTGCAGCGCACGCTGAACGTATAGTATATAATATGGTTGTGACGGTAACGACCGTCTAATCGCACCGAAAGCGCACTCGAAACGATGGACCTCACGCGGGCCGCGAGTAAAAGGTCAAGTAGAATGTAGATTATTGTAACCATTATTATTATTATTATTATTGAGAGTTTTCTCACGGGCGGGGCGTAAGGGTGAAAATCGTTAAGGTCTTTAACAACGCCCGCGCGCGACTCGTCGTGTGTGATATCGCAACGCCATAATATAATATACCACTGCTATCCTGTTTGATGATAATTTAGCCGGTATACCTATAGTTTTCTACGAGCAGCGTCCATCAGCGATAAAGTGTAATAGTATTTTGTGGCTGCAGAATTCATCGCATTAAGGTTATCATCATTTATAATATCACGTGGAGATTGGAATCGTATGAATAAGATTTTGAAATGAAAGTTTATTGTTATAGTCTTATAGACGTATATAATATTATTATACAGACACTTCATTGTGGGCGCGTATAATATATTGGAATACTTACAACAAATAAAAATAGGTAAGTAATATATTTCAATAATAAAGCCTTTTAATTAACATTGTATTAACCTATATGTATATGTAACTTGTATGCTATATGTTTACATTATGCGTATAATATAACTACTATTTTAATAAGGTGTGAAAAAAATAATATTAATCAGAAAATACATTATATAAATTATAAGTATTGTAGTGCATTACAGATCAGCTGTTAAAATTCGAAATCGTTGTGTTTTTAATTATAGATTGATTTTTATTAAGAGATCAAAAAACATTAGTGGACTGAATTACGGAAATCGATGGTTATGCTGGTGAGGCTATACGATTATTAAACAATTATTAAAGTCCTGGAAACAAAGTAGATCAATAGAGTAATAAAGTTCCAGGAATCATTGAAAAAAAAACCAATTACATCGAAATCAATTATTATTGAACCGCAATAAAATAGAAAAGTAACCATTGTAGACGTTAAAGTCTTCGCGGTAAGTATACGGTTTGTTTCCAAAATATTATATAAAATAATCTTATGATTGTTTAAGTAAGTAACAGTGTTTTAAACGCATACACTGGAGATTTACTTCAGTGTGGTAATATGAAATATACGAATATAATACTTTACTGGTAGCACTTAAAAGTGTTTGTGTCTACACTATTTTCGTAATCAGGAAACCAGTTATCAATCAACTCGTTTTTGATTAGTTTTATGACTGAAAAAAAAAGATATCTTTTTGATTAATCTAATTACACGGGTATACTCATTATGGTTTATATTTTGTCGAGTAAACTAAAATTTAAAAATCCGGTTTGATTCCTTCTTCGTCACGAAGACGGTCCATCGCACAAGTCATTAAATTAAAAAAAAAATTAGAATACGAACAGACTAATTGGTTACTAGTAATTATAATTAAAGAAGGACGTTTTGGAAAATGTATATGATAACGAGGATTGCAATCTTACACAGAAATAATTGCATTTGATGTTAAAATTTCTGTTTGAAAGTTATTGCACATTTGCACGAATTATACAAATAATAATATTCTTCTGCAGATAGTATATACTTATTAGTTATTATCAATATACGATAATATAGTACTGGGTACCAAAAAATAAATATGTGTATACTGTATAGTACCTTATTTTTCCTGGGCTCAAAATCGATCAAACAGATTTTTATTTTGGTTATGTTTTAGATTTGAGTCAGTTAGATTTATTATGCCATTGATTATAATATTATACGTAATTATTTTTATCTGTTTCAATTTAATCTTTGTTATATCACTATGCACATTAGTTATTTTAATTATCTGTACTACTAATTCAGTATACAATTGGAATTGGAATGCAGTGTATCATTAAATGCATAATCAAAATGTAGTTAAAATAACTGCCAAAGCTTAACTGGTGATGTTTATATACATAATTATTAAAATTTAAAATTGTTCAGTAAATAATTTTACTTAATTAGTATAATATTAAAATGATGTTCAACTTTTATAAATTATACAGTACCCATTAGCGCCTAGCGTTAACATATGGCAACGTTTATAGGCTCTATTAAAAAAAAAATTTTATTTTAATATGAGTGTATTTATAGAAGTTGCCAACAAAATTAAAAAAAAAAAAATAATTTGGGCGCTAATGGGTTAAGACGTAATCAAAATTTATAAATCATAATATTGCATTAAATTTGTTCATTTTTCAACAGGATGAATATTTTAACAGTAATTATAGGTACTATAATTTTTAAGAAAATCATAGTATCCATTTGGAAAGTCTATTAGAAACGTTATATGGGAAATTGTAATTTATTTTTTTATTTGATAAAAATAGAGTATTTACAATCTGTAATTTTTATATACAATACAATAAATAAATTTGATAGCTAAAATGAAATGGTATGAGGAGGGAGGCCCACCAGTGTGGATACCCTCTAACTTGGGGTGTCTTATTTTATTATATCCTTAAAGTTGAATTAATATTATAAATTATAACAAAATAACTAAAATTGTTATTTTTATTTTTATTCGTTTCCATGGTGGGAAACAAAGCGTTAGAAATTAAAATCACATTTTTAGTGGTTTTTGTAATTTGTTGGTGTTTTTTCCCGTGGCATTAAATAACTATTGAGAAAATCGAAAAATGACCACTTTAAAATACTATTTTGGTCCAATTTGCTAAAAGATAAGATACAATAATATGTTGAAATCAAAGCCCTCCTTCTGGTAAAAATTTTGTATACAGGATAAAAAAAAAAATAAACACCATAGCAATTGTAAAACCACTAATCTAAAATGGTTTTGTAGTTAAAAGTGTTTAACTTTTATAGCTAAGGATTAAAATCTTACGATACGTTTCCACGTAAGTAGGTTATTCTGTAATTTTATAACATTAATTCTATAATATAATTCCGGCTACCGTATTAATAATAAGAAATAACAATATAAATAGAATATATAATACCCATAGTCCCACTCAGAATCGTTTATCGTATACAATGATATTATATCATGGAATTCAAATATAATATACCATCCATAATACAGTGACCCACTTGTAACCCACTGTACAGCAGAGTGACATCCACTTAACCACCTTTTTAAATAATTTTTTTTAAAAAATTAATTAGACAAGCACCGATGTTGAATCGTCGGTTAAAGAATCAGCCGTTACAATTCTGGTTAGTTTACCAGAGGAGGCTGATTAAATTGACAAAGATCATATTACTATATGATCAAACAAATCTGGTATGTTATTTTTTTTTTAAGCCAATTATATTAATAATTATTCTTATGTCTTAATTCCTTGTATCTAGTATGAATACGTTCAAGACAGTATAAATGATGTTAGTATTTAATGAAATGTGATCTTGGGGGAAGAATCCATCACTTCATGGAGGCGATGATCCCTCACTCTTGTAGTGCTGCTGTAACATATTCATTATTCAAGTTATATAAAGTGTTTCAACATTCTAATGAATTAGAATAAAAAATAATTAATTAAGTATTAAAGTTCCTATTCAGTAAACGTATACACAATATATATGTATGCCAATGAGTATGCACCAGCAATACCTATAGGTAATAAAGTGCAATCTACTGTTTTTATAATTATTAAAAATTTTAATAATTATAATATTTAATATTATCTATATAAATTCAATTTTTAAAGAATTCTTCTCAACCATCAGTTAAAAATAGATCGAATTATTTGATTATGTATACCTTTGTATTCAATCTACTGTACTTATAATGAAATACTTTTTTTTTCTGTCAATTATTGTCGTCATTACCGAAAAATGCGTTCATGCGTATGATTTGACGTGGTAAACTAAAACGAAGAAAGTCTAATAACGCGCAACCGTACAAGAGGTATAATATACGTACGATTGAATTGGTTAGGCCCTAGAAGTATCTACCTATGTCCTATATCTATATATTAGACCTGTGTACCTAACTAATATAAAGTAGACCAATACAATACTCATCGATTTCGAATAATCGGAAGAAAACGTATCGGGTGTATGAGAAACGAAACAGAAAAAAATGAACCGGTCCGGCGGAAAATTGAACGCGAATGATATTATATTAATAATATAATACTATAATATGGTTTTAGCGTTATAAAAATAATAACGATTAGACGCCCGGCATCCGTCTGGCGTTAAAGTCTCCGTCGTGGAGTTCACAATGGGAGTATTGTAAAATAATATCATAATGGAAAAGAACAAATACATAACAATAATGTACGTATACTAGCTTCGCGGTGTCTAGGTATATATATTATATATATAGGTACTGTTATTTCATTACTGCGGGTCGTCATCGACATATAATTGTAGTGGTAGATGTCGTAGACGGATTAATAATATATACGACCGTTGTCGGGACGGACATTGATGATTTATACTCGAAAAAAAATGAACCGAATCCCGATCGTACTACAATGCGTTTCTTACAGCGATATATACATTATATATACGTTTATAATATTAAAGAGTGGAGAACGTCGTCGTCGGCGGCCGCGGAGTGAAAATATAGAACAGTCTGCTGCAGATGAAAAAAAAATAAACAATTAAGCGCACAAAACGGACACGACGGATTCCACACAAAAGGCGCCGCGAACAATATTGATGAAATTAAGACGGCGATTGAAAACTAAAAAGTAAACGTCTATACGTCGCTCTGCCGCCGCATAACAAAATATATTTTATTATAATGGCAACACAAAGCTGGTTAAATCGGATGAATAGACATTATATCGTTTCGAATGTTATACGTATATACAGCATAGGTAATACATATATAAATCCGTGTGTGCGTGTGTGTGTGAAACGAACGGTGTCGGACTACACGCGCGCTCGGGTAAAAGGTGTCTGCTAGTCGTCCGGTCGTCGTGGGCAGAAGAAAAACCTCCGAAGACGACGACGACAATAGGCTCGGTTCAAAGGGGTTATACGTACATATACATATTATTATTATTATTCACGTGTCTACTACACCGACATATATATATATATTATAATATATGGGTACTCGTATATCGTACACGTTGCGCGTATAATATATATTACAGGGCGTGTGTGTTTTTTTTTCGCGACCGACTCGAACCGATAAACGAGCGTCTGTTTTGTCATTATTATTCTTTTTCTCCGCTCGCACTAATAGCCTTCCCATGTTCTATATTATAATATTATACCGTGTCCGCGATTGAGACGCTCGCCATCAGGGACCGTCGCGCCGTTTCGGCTCTAAATCGCGTTTATTATTGTTTTATAATATATAATATAATACAATATGTGTCTTACATGGTATTGCGTTGTACATGTAATATTACACCGGTGCAATAGTTGAGCAGTCGTTCGTTATCGTGCGCCGTCGACTGTTATCGTTTGCCGCAGAGATGACTACGCGTTTCACGATACGCAGCTATAATAATAATAGTTAATTTAGCGCACTCGAGCTGGCCGCAATGTACCTATACGAAATATTGTATATTATTGTTTACTGCAGTGATGTACGCGAAAACTATTTAAAAAGAAAAAGAAAATAACTTTCGTTTATAATATATAAAATACCCAATCAAGCCGAAGTAATTATATTTTAATCCCACACCGAATATACCCACGGTTTTTACTTTTTAATTCTATGAATCGCAATATTTTCTATTAATTATTTATTTTATTTTGATACAAAAAACTAAAATGTCTGTATAGTATTATTATACATAGATGGAAGAGGTAGCTTAATTTTTGAACAATTGTTTATTTAGTAAATATTTTAATTACAAAACACAATACTATGTCGGATTGTTGAATTTAATCTTATTGAAAAAAATAAATATGTTTTAATTGATATGTGTGAATGAAGATAATGTCTGGCGGTGTTTGGTTAGGTCTAGTTGGAACTTACGCAGATTCAATCATTTGTCTATTAGCTTAATTTGGACAGAGTTTCTTAGTGTTGAAAATCGTTTAGTGTGGTCACACAGATCGTGAGCATCATGGTATCCCATGTCTCAATGTGTGTAGGTATTATAATATTTTGTACAAAATACGATTATGGAATATTTTAATTTCATCATTCACGAAAAATAATTTAAAAGGACTATTTAGTATTTACTATTTAAGGCAAAAACTGATTCTACAAAAATATTTAATGATAAAATACGTATCAATGGTACAGTGGCCTGCACAACAATTTACAAGGACCTCTCCTTAGATTTATACTAAAATAAATATATATTATTTGCATATTGTGTATAAAAACATTTTATATTTATATAATATAATGAAAATAATTGAGAGAAATTAGGGTTGTATAATATACTCTCCTCTCGTGTGTATACGCAACTAAATGATATTTTTTTCAATTTAAATTTTGTTCTAGAGTATATTAGAGAAAAAATATAATCAAACATATTTCATACTTACACACAATGTGAATTTCGATTGCATGATAATAGTGTTATGTTCAAATCAAAATTACTAAGTCATCCGTATAGTTAAAGTAGGTATAGACATGTTTTCTTCAAGAGTTTGTTTTTAAAAGAAGATTGTCAGCACATTTTTCAAGAGACCATTTTTTATACATACTAGTTTAGTAGATATGACTCTACGAGTAATAAGTAATAACAATGTGGGCGGAACCATGGAGCGATTGCAATGCTTCCAATATTTGATAAGGATCTAAAATTAATTTAAGTGTCATGTTAACAAATTGCGTAGACGTTGGTTGTTGATTCTTGAATATTATAATATATTAGCTAAATGAATTTATATCATATTAATAAACAAAAAATGAAATTAGTATTCAAGTCATTGGAGTAAATTGGTTCCTAATAATATTATCATATATATATACTTTAATACACACACACGCATATATAGGTATATAGGTACAAACGTTAATATGTACTTAGACAGGTGCAATAAAAATCTTATTTACTGTTTCAAACGGGTTAATACCTATATGTATGTTCCAATTTAATTATGGAACACATTTTCGAAAAAATAATCAATCTAAAACTCAATTTTTTATTACCTACTTCATAGTTTATAGTTGGTAATTAATTACGCACTTCATATTACATAGGTACTATACGTAGTACTGCTTTTGGTTGTGTTATATATATATATATATATATATATAATTAATAAAATGAAAGGTATCCGCGTGTACAAAACAGATCCGTATTCCACTTGTACTTATAGCGAAGAAAATCTATTTAGCCTAGTGTAAACTATTTGTCTATAACTCATAAGTGTCATATTTATCAATACAGTTACCTACTTTGAATTGAGGTGCATTATATTTTGTGTTCGCTAGTTTTAAAACTAATCATCATTATGACTATCTGATGATGGTTTACGGTTGAATACACTGCACAAAAAATAGTCTATCGTTATTTCAAGAATTCAAATGCATTGATATTTATTATTTATATAATATTATTATACCTATACTTGTGTATAGTTGTGTATACGAGCAATCTGTTTTAAAAAAACATAAGCCCAAACACACACACACACACACACACACACACACACACACACCTGTGTGACCTATATATACATGTATAAAAGTAAAATACTGACCTACTATTCGTGTACAAAAATATATCAATTCACAGTCATTGACATTTTACTGAACAATTTTATATTTAAATCGATTGAATGGGTATTGGGTTTTCGGGTATGAGTAATTGGTAATTAATAATGATATTTCTCAACAGTCTCTCAACTCAAATATTGTCATAATTTATTCCATATATAGACTACCTGACCGGAAAATTGTTTTTGTAATATGCGCTACAGATTTTTTTTATACCATTCATATACGACGAGCAACTTTTTTCGCGAGTAAAAGGACATCGTTGAAACGACGACGAGTTGTATTAAATGCACCTGCGTAATTCAATCGAAAATGTCTGAAAAATATGTACGAAACCCAACAGCATAATAATGTCTTATTCTTACAAACTATAGTTACTATAGTCATTGTATTCATGCTGCAGACTGGGTAAGTTGATTTGTTTTTGATTGTGAGTTATTTATTTGTTTGCGTTTTTAATAATAATTGTAATTCCTTAATATTATACTTTTAACTTTATGATTTACCATGGTTAAGAACAACCTTTTAGTTATACGGTTAGGTCTTATTCTTTGTTTAATGACAAATATATACAATGCAGGTATATCATCAGTGGCGCAACTAGAGTTCAAATCTTGGGGGTGCTACAAAAGGTAAACCGTTATATGGCCGTCGGGGGCTACCCCCCCACATCCCTCATTACACCTTTAAATAC
>NC_042495.1:39798947-39825964 GCF_005508785.2 Acyrthosiphon pisum | reverse complement strand
GATATTTTAAATTATAAAAAACATTGGACTTGGGGGTGCTTAAGCACCCCCTAGCCTCCCCGTAGTTGCGCCACTGTATATCATAAATATTCATAATGTTATAGACTTTACCATATACTACGCTGCCCATATTATATTATTAGATCCACATATTATAGAGTAATCTTTGTGTGTTATTTATTTACCCGATGGTTACTCGATAAATAATTTTTTCATAAACATAAATTTCAAATTTGTAAGTATGTTTTAACTTTGTAGAAAACTAAATATGATGTCTTATGATTGACAATTTTAAATTAAGGGTCCCGGTTCCAGTTTTTAAAATTTTCCACAATTCTATAAAATTTGAAAATTAAATTTTATATTTTAGTTGCCACCTCCATTATAAGACTTTTGCACTAATCTACTATCCTATACTTATTTAGGGGAGTTGATAGGGTGTATTATATCGGAAAAAATGACTTTACGGAAATAACTCTCAAGCTTTGTAGAATTGTCGGGTTTTGATGACTATTTTTTTATCTGAAAGAAGAAGACTTCTCATAGCCCGTATCGATCTCTGATTTTGTATTTTATTTCTAATAATTGTATTAAAAAATTATTTTTATCTTGTATTTTTTTAGACATATTAGTTTGAGAATAAAATATTGAAAAACAGAGACTGATGCGGGCTGTAAAATATTTCCCTCTAGCAATTAAAAAAAAATATGAAATTTGGTTGATTCTAAAAGGCGGTATCGTTATTCCCACAGAGTGTATTTTTGAGGACGAAATGGCATCGGCATCGGGCGCCTTAATAAAAGTATTTTAGGTAGACGAATTAAGTGAAACTATATAAACTATTTTATAAATACTATAATATTAAAGTATACCTACTATATAAAGATTTTGTAGTTTGCAGTTCCATAATTTGAGATATTTTTTTACTGAATATTAAATTCCCTTTTGGGTTCAAAATGTCTTATCTATATTATTATGCACAACAATTATTATTCATTTTAGTCTGCTCATACCTGTGGTGTATACATTTATACGTTTATACGTCGTAAAAGTATTTTGAAATCATGTCAAAGGAGATGTACCTATCTATATTTTTCTTATTCGTTTTCAAACTTCTACCATAAACCCAAAAATAAAATGAATACTGTTTATATATTTAAATATATCATGTTCCATTTTATAGGTACAACCTTTATAATAGGCTATATACCTACTTATATGTCATTATACGCGCATGCAGGACCATATACCGTATATGTGGCTACCCGCAATGGTAATTTCGATGATTAACATCAATCGCGGTGGTACCTATAAAACATAAAGAATATTGAAACAACACTATAAGGATCACGTCGTTTTATATAGAATGCCTAATAAAAACCTGCGTGTGTCTGTAATATGTCTTGTATAATGCTATGAGGTAGGTAGGTACATATTATTATTATTATTAATACAAGAAACAACAACAGCGCTCTAACTTCTATCCATACTCTATAGGTATGTGTCCTCCGGTTCTTCGGGTGTATCGTAAATAATTTTAATCACAATTATATGAATTTTATACCCACAATATCTATGGGTACGTGTACCCATTAATAACTATTATCGTTTTATTGACGAAACAGGTTTAAAAACATAATAATATATTATATTATAATCCTTGCGCCTCCGAGTAGTTAAAGTGTTCGTAACCGTTATAGTTGGGCGTTTAGCATTTGCACGGTGGTACCTAATTGTCGCGCGTGCAGGTAAATTATCGTGGTTGGTTTTAAATAAATAAATAACTGATATAATGATTTATCAAAATAATAATAATATAATAACATATAATATGATATCTATATAAGATTGATAATTTCACGTCCCTATACTGCTATGTTGGAGATTGTACTGTCGACCTTATTCACAATACCATAGGTACAACATCATAATACGTATTAGTCAAACTTTTTTTTTTTTATTGGATAACCCGCGGCCACATAGGCCATTGGGTGTGGGGTGGGAACTGTGGGGTTCTAGGTTAGGTAGATTGGTACACGTGTGTGTTGTGTTTTGGCAGAATTTCTAATGGAGCACCCGTAAGTTTCTGCCATGCCTCGGGTGGGGGATGCTCAAACTTTTACAATACATATATACATGCGAAATCGATTTTGACAAATTTTCTGAACCATTTTGTAAACACTTTCGGATACGAATGACTGTTACAGTTATCATTTAACAAAATACGCCGTAATTTGCACACCAATAGCAAATCCGATGTTAAGTTAAATTAATATTATCACTTATTTTGATACAATTTGTGGTACTATAGCGCTGTAGCTGTAGTATAGACCAATGGTGTAGTTTTATTTAGGGGGGGGGGGCACAAAAAAAACTATTAAACACTATAGAGGGTAATACCCTTCTATCAATATAATTGTATTATACTTTGTATTATATTCCAATGTATAGGAACTAATTATTTTAGCTATGGGGGACATTTGCCTTCTCAAATACGCCACACTGCTATTGTATAATATTATGACTTTACTCATAATATTATGATTATAACATAATGTACCAATTTTTTGGTCAAACATTTTTGGTGATACGTCATATTATATTAATCAATTAAATCGAATTAAATATTTTCATAATATAAACACAATAAATGTTGTCATTGTGTTTTGAGATAATTTATTAGTAAACGACAGAAATCGAATATACTTGATACAGAATAGTTGTAACATTCCGTACATAGATTTGCATTTGATGTTATAACGAATAATAATAGTAGCAGGTACTAAATAACAATCAATTTTTTAAATAATTTATATTGGTGAATTAACGGTTTTTAAATATAATTTCCAAACTCGACTTTAAACATAGACCGACAAGGAGGCTAATAGTGACGGGCACTATAATATATTTACGTTTTAATCGTTGCTATATGAAGTTCATAATAAAATGTGTGGCGAATTAACTATATTATTATTAGTATTATTATTTTAATTGTATTATGTTTTAGTCTTAAGTATTCATATCGATTATTGACTACAATTGAACTATGTATTTAACTATTTAAACGAGACTGAAAAAACACAAAACGGTTCGTAACCGTTAACGTACGGTGTAAAAAGATAGTTATTAGTGTTGTTGTTTGTCTGTAGTACTTACGTTAGATATTGAGTACCTTCGCATTAATGCATCCACGGTTCGACGGTTTATAAAACCATTTATTAATTGGTTATTTAATTTGAAAACATGTAGTAGTTACGAAATGGTTAGTATTATTGATAAATACCTATAATATTATGCTACCTGGTATAATATATAGGTACCTATATAATATACACTGGAGGCCTAAGATGATCTCGGTAGATATAATAATGATAATTTGCAGGTTTGATCTACGGGCATAATGTTATGATGACCCCATACGGTTTTATGACGAGAAAATCAATTAATAAATAGGAAGTCTATGCCATTAAAAAAAAAATAATGTTATTTGCATTGGTTATTTACATATTAATGAAGTCCATATAATATAATGCTGTTGTACGAACGTCAAAGTTGGAGGTAATATCGAATAATTTGTATACTGTGGACCACATTCGAAGACGTTCCTTATTCTATAATAGTGTATACATATTATGTAAACGTTTGGTCAATAAATTTGGAATTGGTCTTATTTTATTCAAAGAAAAATATAATAATTGTTTTTTTAAGTCAGTCGTTATAATAATTCATTGTGTTTAAAAAACGCCCCATGTATGCATAACTCGTATAATAATAAAATAACGAAATAGCTATAGAATAGTGTTTTTGAATGTAAGAAAATTACAAAAAAAACAAAACTTTTCAATATCGTGTCGTTTATGTATGTAAATAATTAACGCTGCACAATACGCGTAAAACATAATATTATGTTATTACTTTAATGATGTACAAAACTACAAAAAATACAATAAGAAATTTCATATATTATTATTTTCTAGTATTGCGCGAATAGCTGGTACAATAGGTTTTCTAAAACTCGGACGATATGCTCTGGTTTAATTCCCCCCTCGTGATATGAAATAAACCTATGTGTTGTAAAACAAAATAACAGAACAATAACATAATATAATACGACACGGGGGTACGGGGGTCACGATAGATGGTTGCGGGTAATGTCCGGGCCGGGGTGATGTGCGTCGTGTCACGTCCGTGAATTACAAAATATGAAAATAATATTAAACAAAAAAATAAAACAACACAAAAAACATCCACTCCACGGTATTTTGTGTTTATTATTTTGGAGGATTTCAGGTTTAGATAAAAAAAAAGACAATGTGAACACAATATTATTACGTCACAATGAAAATATTGTCCTCCTCTTCCTCGCCAGCATGGACGACAAACGGACAAATTCTCCTTATCTAACTGTGTCAAACGAGAGTTTATATTGTTTTATACGGATAGGAGTAAAAGACGTTGTACGATGACGACGATGGTCACGTTTTTCGTGTCGCACTCGTCTTGTTTATGTAGTGTTGTTATGGACGAAATTAGGCTGTGCGAGCGAGAACAATTTAAAATATATACTGCAGCTATTCGACGACAGCGACGACGTCGAATATTACAACCACAATAACGACTATATTCAGGTACTCAGATGTACCTGTACAATATCAGCTACTTAATATAGATGGGAAAAAAGCGAAGCTGATAAGGATCTGTCGTTCTTAAAAAAAAAAACCGAACAAAAAACGATGGCCGTGTGGGAATCAGGTAGCTGGTCT
Organism: Acyrthosiphon pisum; assembly: GCF_005508785.2. Classification (NCBI taxonomy): domain Eukaryota; kingdom Metazoa; phylum Arthropoda; class Insecta; order Hemiptera; family Aphididae; genus Acyrthosiphon; species Acyrthosiphon pisum. Next base: position 39,821,201 of record NC_042495.1, on the reverse strand, counting down.
GAGCATATTATTATAAATATAATGTTATTTATATATGTAGGTAGTCAATGTGTATAATATATAAGTAGCGGCATGAAAGACGAAGTGTCGTCAAACGTATTATTAATATTATTGCGATCGGCATTATACTATCGCCGATGTGCCTATATTATCATCTGCAGTATACTACAACGTTATATTATTATATGCACGCCGGACGGAGCGTAATAATTATAACCGTAGCCCGGCAATCAGTTCACTCTAGAAACCGATCGGGGGGGGGGGGGGATAATAATCTTATAAGACATGAGGTCATAAGAGAAGAATTGCGCCAGATATGATATGAAATCTACTGCAGAATCGATAGGTAGGTACGTTTTGTGCAATGGTCTAATTCTGATGGGCAAACGTCAATTTTTTTTCTACTCTCATTCAGCACCGGGGTAAATTATTGTTATACAACAGAATATTGTTGTGTTCCTCTACCTACTGCTATAATATACTTTTCCGTCTAGAAAACGATTTTTATCTCGGGCCACCGACGTTGTTACGCGCGCACACGATATTTTTTTTTCTTCTCCGGTAATACGCATTATTCAGGTAGTGTATATAATAATATATAGGTACACGCAAGTATATGCTTTGAACAGGTTTTTTTCTATTTACTTATTTTTTCCGTTCTATGTACACACACACACACACACACACACACACACACACACGCATACACACATATATAATATTATATACCGTACAGGATGAGCTCGTTAATTAAGTTTGGAATTGCCGTCAATTACTTAGCGAAATCCTGCTGTATAGGTATACAATAGGTACGCGATAATGCGATATATATTTTTTTATTCCGACCTAGTACTGTATCTCGAGACAAGTCTAGTCGGTTTTATTGCCCCCTGTCCTCCCCGTAGTCGTATAGGCATAATATAAGGTAAGTATAATACAGAAATAATAACACGGACTTAATGCAAAAACTCGAAACCGCGTACTTGTAGGTTATACCTAACCGTAGGATCGTGTTTGCAGGTGTCGCTCGGTATTATTATAACCACTTCAAACGAAAGAAATGCCAAACATGCTCGTATTTCATCACAACCGTTGCAGAGCACAAACGCTATACTGCGGCGTGCTGCACGTACGGTTTTATTATTATTATTATTATGTAGTCGTCCCACCGGGCATGATACGAATACGGCACGTGGTCTGACTGATAAAATGCATAATATGGATAATATAGTACCTACATAATATTATTATATTTTCAATCTGTTCGTAAAATATCATGTTTTAAGGTTATTATTAATTAAATGAATTGCCTCAAAAAAAAATTAAGTAGATTTACATAAATAAATAAAATGTGACTAATGGTACGTACCTATATATTAGGTATTGGCTACCTAGTATATCCCTAGTATATTTGTAGTATACGTATTAAGTGTGTTATAATTTTGAATCTTGTAATATCGAGTTCTATAAAAAAAAAGTGCTAATAATTAGTTCCATGCAATCACACTAATTTTGAATACAAGAGTATACATAGATATATAATATAATACATCGAATATTGTACAACATTTCATATTTCACCAAATACATTTTTTTAAGTACCTGCCTAATCATTTTTGTCAATTTTCTTCATCAGAAGACTTATTTTTCAAACCTTCCCATCAATATCATACTTATTTATACAGTCGGTAGAAATAAAGACTTAAGTATAGCTATTTTCTGAACTATTACATTTAATTAAATATTATGTACTTATATATAGCCATTATGTACCTACAACTACTTTGTTGCTGCTTGCGAGACCACATTCTTGAACTTTACTCTAAATTGATTGCTGAAGTTGAAGATGTATAAAAATATATAAATACAGAATAATTATTGGCATAATAATATGATGTAAATGATCGTTTTCGTACTTTATGCAATAAATAAAAATGTGAAACTTTAAATGTGAATGCTTGTGAATATGTACTAATGAATACTTTATATTATTATGTATAGTAATTTTCTTGGTTTTATTTAGATTACTGTGCTTAACTATATCTATGATTAATATTATACATATGTATAGATGTATTTTATTTCAGTTTGTTAATAGGTTGTGGATTTTATGTAAATTAAATATATAAATAGATAGGTACATCTAACTGTTTGATATAACGATTCTGAAAATGCATTTATTAGGTGTATAAAACATTTTACTAAGTGATGAATTATTAATACATATTACTCGAAAAGATAATAAATATAGCATTTTACTAAAATTATTTACAGTATAGTTTACCCATACAAATTCATTAGAATTCAAAAATATACAATACTTTTCGAATTTTCGTAAAACATCAAAAGCATTAAAAGTAATATCTTTGGTTAAACTGGTAGCTATTCAAATTATAATATTATGTATATTATTTTATTATATCAAATAGATTAACTCTAAACTGGATGCTAAATTTGTATTATGCAATTAAACTTGAACTTTTGTAGAAGTCCGCATAGTAGGTAGGTATAATGATACGTGCGATTGGATGTCTTAAACCGAGTTCAACGTGAGCTATAAAACGCGTAATTTCAATCATGTACTCAAACACGTTTGATTATACTTTATTAATTTTAATGTTATAATTGCCAAATGGATCGCTGGTAACCGGTAATAATATTATTATTAGGTAACGTTTTTCTCATGGTACGTTTTGCTAGAAATTACTAACAACAAATTGCAGTGTTACAGCTATTCGTGTGTTTAGAGCATTTCGTATTATTTTCCTGTAACATGTATTCGAAATCAGGTTTTTTTGTTATGTCAGTACATTTTATAGCGGTAGGTACGTTATTCATATTCATCAAATTTACCCCTCAAATTGTTTTATACAAGTGTTTGCAGTTTTATTAGATGAAGCGCGTGTGGTACAGATAATATTAATCTCAATAATAATGTTTCTTAGCTCTATAGTCCACTTCAAACGTCGTATCATACCTGAAGTTTACGGAATTAGCATTTATGTTGAAAAATAACTTTTGAAAATATCATGTAATCCCTCTCGTATTTGAATCATCATTTACGTGTATTAGTTTGTCAATTCAATGCTTAGATTATAATAGTCATATTGTGTAAAATCGCATATTCGTATCGTACCAGCACACTTCGTCAGAGTGTAGTGATTATAAAAGTTTAAAGTCGTATAAAAACCAAACAAATAATTAAAATTGTTTTCAAGTTAGTATCAGAAACGACCGAACTCAATATTTAAATGCCTATTTATATATATATATATATATATATATATAAATAATAATAATATGTTAAAAGTTAAACGACCAATTCTCTAGTTACGAACATTGTTGGAACATGAAAACGACTTTTAAAATGCAAGGAAATGGGTACATTTATAATTATATATTATTTACATGTCCATCGTAGTGAAGAAATATGTCACCACAGAAACTGATAACATCATCAAGTGTAATAAAAAAATAAAGTCTTAAGCCAAAATACGTATTCATATCAATATGAAGATCAATTACTTGTAATGCATTATAAACATACATTATATTACAGTTATTAAAATATTTTATTTTATTTTGAATTACAAACTGCAATGGCTGTAATATATGGACATAAAAAAGTAAACATAATAATATTATTATATTACTATTAAACTCAACGTTAAAAATAATTTATCACCATACACAATATGCAAGTTCAATATTATTAGTTTAGATTATAGAAATGCGTTGGACTGTTGATATTCAAGTTGTCAATTCGAATTATCATACACACACGTACACACATGTATATATACAATCATATAAAGACATTTTGAATAAGTTTAATAACCAATATGTATATTGTTTATAAATTATTGCTTAAATTTAAAACTCGTTTCCAACTGCTTAATGGTATTGAATAGATTTTAGTCATTACTGAAATTATTATTATGTTGTATTTAACTCATACACTGTTAATTTATAGTTAAGTTATTTAAATCAGCATTGTACAATAAAAATATCATAATTTAAGATTCCAAATGAGATAATTTGTTTTTTTATTGTTAGAGACATTTTATACTATATTTTTTTTATTAATATAAGCTAGTTAATATAAGCCTTGTTGGTACTATAAAAAGTACTGAATTGTCACTAGTTTGCAAACTAGAATTATTTTTTATTTTAAAGGTGCATTTGATGTTTCGCGCGTGGTGACAGCCGGTTTCACCCACCACATTTATTTTGAATTACACTTGAAGTTTCACATTAAAACCCTAAAGGCTAATACTGAGTTGATTAGTTGATTTTTTCATCAATTTTTCTAATTAGTTTACCTGAGTTTATAACGTTTGTATTATTATAATTATAAAGCTGTTTATAATTTGTTTGTGACTTATTACAATACCTATTATTATATACGAGATAATATATAACTTTGAAAATGCATTGTTTTGTTTCCCACGGCCAAGTTTGTCGAAATAAGACTTTAAAGTTTAAGCATATAACCACATCGGTTGACAGTATAAATAATTTATAATATAAATACCACACGTAACATTATGTAATGATAATTCGATCACACCTGCCCTAACCCAGTCATAAGTCTGCGGGGTCCCGTGGCCCATGCAGATCGGACGAGATGGCGCGTGTGCGTATAATATTATTATGGTTGTCGAATACCAGACAGCCGAATCAATTCTATCGTGGGCAATAATAATAATAATATATTAACATCGTTTGTCGAACGGAATTAACGAGACGTGAACGATTGTTTTCACTTGTGTTCGGTCTTACGACACACACTCTGTAAACATATTATACCTTACTTACTCCACTACGGTCCATATATACCTATTACCTATACGTCAAGTTAGATGCGTACCTGTATACGCGCGAGTCCCTATATAATAATGTACACCCAATAATAAAATACATAACATTATATTATGTGTGTATACGCTTAAGTATCGTTCGCAATGCCAACCGTCAATTAAACGAAATAATCTAATTTATCTTATCGACAGCGGTGTATACAACTACAGCAGGTCAAACACAACACAAATTGAGACACCGGGACGTCTGGCATCCGGTCCGACTTGAGACACACACGATTTGTTAGGCAATATTGTAGCGGTGCCTTATGGGCCCTGAACAGAAATGGCACCGATCCTCCGAATAAGATATCGGTCGCGGACTGTCAGTTGGTGTTTTTGAAACGACTGGAAATCACGTCAGCGCATGTTATATATTACTATCATCGACCGGTGTGGATTTGTTTTTATCGTTTTGATTATTATTATGATTTTTTTCGGACGATGACTAATGACGACGTAAAAGAACACGAAGCGCGTAGTAAACACTAAAATACTTCTTGTCTGTAGTTTTATTTATCGATTTATTATTTTTTTACCATATTGAATATTATGCGTGTTTTCTGTTGTATTCACACTGCGTGTTTTTATTATAATCAATCCGTAACGCGTTTTTTCCCCAAAATAACTATTTTAAATATTGGTAAGTGTTGGTAAGTGTTTAGAAAACTATTATACTGATATTCATTTATATTATGATATAATAATTATATAGTCAAATGATACAAGTGACAATAAAATTCAAACAATTTATACATATCGATAAATTGATTATATTACGTCATTTTGAACGCAATTATTTATAAAAAATATATTATAGTATTATAATTTGGATATTTTTTTCTTTTTAAAAGAAAACACAAATTATCTAAATCTGCTTATTAAATACTGGGGGCAAGATTAAAAAGCCACGTCTGAAAACTAAAAAATAGTTTATCCCTTAAAAGTTTAAGTGATAATTACAAAATTGTAGTCTTATGTAGTTAAAATATTTATTTAGTTCCTTCCCCCTCCCCTCCCATCCCCAGGTTATCCTGTCTCATATAAATTACTGACGAGTGATTACTAACAAACCAATATTTTTAGTTCAGGTAGTATTTTAATAATCAAAGTAATAAAAATTTTGATTTATTTAACCGTTGTATTTTAACAATTTTTTTTTGAGTTTCAGTACTATATTGAAATGTGATAAGGGTAGGTAATATTTTTTGTTATAATGAATAACGAATCGAACTATGTGATGTAGAATGCTTTGCCATTGAAATATTGTTTGTTAATAAAACATACAATATTAGTATAATCATTGAGTATACCTTTATACCAATATAATCGATATATTAGTATATATCTATACTCAATGGTATAATATACACTATTACACATGTTATTTTCGGACTAACACATTTATTATAAAAATCAATAATTCTTTCAAACTCTTAATTTTTGAATGCAATGAAAATAGCTTATGCGCACCCTTGCAACATTTATTCGCACTCAATTTATTAATGTGCAACAATTTTTGGTTACAGGTTTTCAAGAATTATCATACGAGTTTTGAAAAACAAATAGATATTATACAAGAATGCAGTTGAAACTAGTTGATAATACAACGGCGTTGACACGAATATCGTTAATATGAGATTATTATATTATTATTGATTCGTGCATGAGTTATATTATGTGGTTTTAATCTTGTCATAATATGGTTTCTTGTAGACCATATTATATTTTGTAATTGCTTACAGTAAAAACGACGAAAACAGTAAAAATAAAAACCATCCATCATCGCGGTGAATTATACCGATGAACAATAGTTAACTATACTTTCAATCTTGACGTTTTAGAAGGTCCATTGAAAAAATTAAACAAACTTCGAACGTTACAACAGCTATAATAGAAGTGCGTTGTGCGAGCGTGAGTGTTAATGAGTTTATGGGCTTCGGCGGCACACAGATCAATTTGACATTTGGACGGCAGTTGCAGCACCTAACCTATTCGGTGAGTGGGTCGGTGTTGAAAATTGTTTTTAAATATATATGATAATATGTTTATTTATTATTTATGTATACCATATTATGCGTAATGTACATATAGATAACCGATCGCCCTTTTTCTGTCAATGAAATGGAACCCTCGGGCCACCATATATATAATGTATGTATAAACGCACATAATATTATAATATAACAATTAAATTGCATTTTATCTCCTCGCAATAATTATATTATAATATTATTGTTATTAAAATAAACACGGAACACGTGCAAAAAAAGTTCATGGTCGCGGCAAAATGCAACGTTATTTATTATCCTTATCCTTCACCCCGCGCGGCCGTTGAGCACTGCTACAGTGGACCGCTGCAGAAACTAGGTCGGAATGAACGGCGGATAAACGAAATGAAAATAAAAAAAATGATTGAAGGGAAATAATGAATATACATACTTACACAGTTACACACATACGCACACACACACGTCACACATATATATATAAATCAATCGCGATAAATCCAAATTACGCACGACTGTTTTACGGTATGAAAAATATAATTATTATCAGTGGGTTGTGCAATACAATAATAATATAATGCAGTGTACCCCATTGTGTTATTGTGAATACCTATACTTGCGGAGAGCGCGATTTGAACGATCGTGCACGAGCTTAAGTATGAAATATTTATTATCGATTACTGCGATCGATTAAAACCAACTTTGGTCAACGTTTACAATATTGTAATTATTATCAATAACTATCGTAATACTGCAACGGACTCACAGGTCACGGTAGCTGGGTTCGTTTTTACATATATATATATATATCTATTGTATACATTATTATTTATTATATTGTATTTTAAACGTTGTCGTCTTTACGATCCTTTACACATCGTTTCAATTCGGTACGTATAACTCATTAAAGAGATTTTGTCAATATCCATTATATACCGAACAATGGACATCTGTCCAAGTCAAGTGACTTGTCAGTAACAATACATGCAAATGAAATGTACTCCGTAAAACTGAAAATTACAATAAGATATATATTGCTATATATGTGCATAATATAGGTATAAGTATCTATAATATTACTAGCAAGAAAAGGTTATCATTGACGCGCAGCGTTAAATTTGAAAGCGTTGACGTGACTTTCGAAATCGATTCTTAATGAAGTAGGTTGGTTTACGAAGTCAGTACTATAAAATAATATAAAGTGTAAAGTTAAAACTTCACTACACCTACAACTGTAGTCACGGTTATTACAACGATAACAAAACATTTGCGCTATGTACAACGGATGTAAACATCATACGAAATAACGAGATCAGGAACCGTCCCAAATAGATGTCGAATTAATGGATGGGCGACGTGGTAAATAACGAGTAAAAGCCACGTGAGTAACACGTATGTAAGTCACCGTATTTCGGTATACGTCATTATAGTAATCATACTGAGGAAGACTGGAAAAATCGAATAAGTCTGATGATTATGCTGGAAAGCATTATTGAGTATTATTGAAATTGTATCATTGAGCATCGATGATATATTATTTTATAGTAATCCATAAATCATTTATTTGAATGCATTATTTTTAGGTATTTGAATCCTAGGTATAAATTTTTTTTTTAAATGAAAAAAAAAACAAAAATCATGTAAATCACTGCCGTCGGCCCACTGCTACCGATCGTGACTCTGAAAAGTTCCAAACTATATTTTACGGTGTCCATTTTATTGTTGATGATTTATATGTGAAAATTCAAAATATTGCATTGCAGATTCTAAGTGTATTCAACGTATACCACATTTCAATTATACGGTGGATGTAAGGTATGTCGCGGACGCAAAGTAAAACGCGATAATTTTTATTGGCGTTATTATATCGTTGCACGATCGACGAGAACAATTATTCGACGATAACAATTATTATCTATATGTGTATATACATTATGTGCTTCTATGGCGCCAAGAATTTCCACAGCGCACTACCGCCGCGGTAAACATGATATAACGTATTATATAGGTATTTTCCAGTCCAGATAACACACGAAGTTGTCCGCTGCAGGCCGTAATGAAACAACGTACCTAATGATATTAATTATTGTTATTAAGAATGTCGTAATAAAAATTTGCAGAGCTGTGAAATGAGTGCATAAAAAACCCTTAAAATTCCACTTAAAATCTCGAATAATACGGTATTATAAAATAAATAAAAATCCCAAAAATTCACAAAAAACCTTACAAATACATTCAAACCTCAAATAATTTTATGCCTATATCTAATAATAATATGAATTATGAATTAAATAAGAATAATACTAAAAGATATAAGGTATACTAATTATGAATTATAGCTAAGTAAGTAAAGTACATAACCCACAAAAGAATCATAATTAAAAAAAAAAAATCTATCAAGTGTAAAATATTTTAAGTTGAGGATATTGTTGCGTGCTGTATGAATAGGCACAGAACTTAAAATTGTTAAATATTTTTAAAACGAAATTCAAACAATAATTCACAAAATGTATGCTAAAAGTTTAATTGACAGATATTTTAAAAAATATTGAAAAACATAATAACAAATTTATATTAATAAGCGAGTAAACGACCTAAAAAGACTAAAAATAGAAAAATGTATTTTCAAAAAATGTGAAATAAAAGATTCTAAATTTAATTAATTATAATAGGTATCTAATTCGATCGCTGCAGTCATTACATGACTCTCTGGTCATGCGATGGGACGATGTTTCACCCTCTATGCAATAGCAAAGTCGACCGTGGGACTTGAAATCTTCGATCGTTGGATTGTGCGACCGTAATATATGTTTTGGACAAGTCCGCCGTGGCGGAGACGTCGCGCGGGAAATGCGAAAAAATGCGAAATAATTATAATTATGTCATTATTATTGATTTAGACAAACACACAAGTAGAGAGAGTGAAAGAGAGAGAGAGGATGATGCACTATCCGTGGCGTAACCGTGCCAAGGTTGATTCAAATGCCGTTTCGTATGGTATTTCGGGACTCGAAACGCGCTGAATCACGTCGGTAAATTAGTTTTCGAACGTGTATATAATGACGGCGACGGCGACGACGACGACGACGAAGAAGCCGTTATCGTCCGTTGTTATATCGATCGAACGATGGGAACCCATGAGAGTCTATCTGTATATGTTTATTGTGATTATTTTATTTAGTCGTACTATTTTTATTTTCCTTTCCCGACCCTCTCCTTCTCCTCCGCCACTGCAGAATCGTACTCGCGCCACCATGCGATTCCGACCACCGCCGCCGTCGTCTCATTAGAATCGCATTACGAAAGTGAAAACTGTGGCGGAGGCGGAAGATCACGTATACGCATACCTATATATGCAGGTATACCTAAAATAGAGGCGTATAATGGCCTTTTTGTGTCTTGGGCAACCCGTCACGGGGGAAATTCGCTTCGTCCGACAGAACTCAGCGAAGACCGCAGTGATTTCGCAACCGTTGTCCGTGCGTACTCACACTTCCAAAACGCGCTTTTTATAATTTCCTCGTCGTCGTTCCCCGTGAAATCGTCAATGCTCTATAATAGGTGTTATAATACATGTGGCAGCCGGAACGCATTTTGAAATAAAATAATTTTTTACACGCACCGCGAAAAATCAAAAAAAAAAAAAAATTATGGAAACCATATTAATATGTATGCACCGAATTGCGGACCGAGGAATGGGGTTTACGCACAAAAAAGACACGTGTGCGAAAGGCAAACCCTGGTTTGATAGTAAATAATATTATAATGTGACCTCGAGTCAGCATACGTACGTAGTATATGGCATAATAAATAACGCGTATTTATGAAATATCATGTATAGATTATAAGTACGGTCCATTTGATTGGCGACTTTAATTATCACGGATTTTTGAAATTTTGAAAAAATTTATATTGGCACAATATTATAGTATTTTAAACTTGTGATTTTTAAATTACAGACTATAATTTTAATTTAATCATCAAAATCATTGCTTTAAGACATGCCAAAACAAGCAAAACAGGTTTGTACATCTAAAATTTAGAACAGAGTTCGAATAAAATTTCAAGGTTTAGGCACTTCGTAAAATTTATAGTCATCTAAGTTTGCCCATATATAATTTGACTCGGCATTTGTGTGGGTCTATCTAAAATTTGTTAGGTCATTTGAAGGTCTCGCAAAAGACCGAAAAACCAAAGATGGAAAAGATTTTTGTTAAGTATACTTTTATCTGTTAAATTATGTGTGGTGCGTATTTTAATATATAACTAATATTCAAATTATGAACAAGTTTTGCCTGTGTGTATGATAATATATCAAAATACTATTTGTTTTTATTATTATTAAATTATGTATAGTGGTCTACAAAAAATAATACCAATGCTGGAAGAAACATTTTAATGGTGTTGTAGATCTCTAACAGAAATATTAAAAAATATCTAAAAAGAAAAAGAGTTATCGGCAGGCAGTACAAACTTGATGAAACACCCTCGACCAGGTATACCAAGCTATATACCTACCTTCTTTGTAACGTATAATAATATGATATAATGGGTGACGCGTGCTTTAAGCGCGCGCTCTGCAGTAATATTATTGCGACGTACCCATATTATAATAACCATGCGGTGGAATACTGTGTTATAATAGAGGTATATAAAATAATATAATATATTATTTCTACGAACATTATTCCGGCCGGTCTGAGTTATAATCCTGCTTATATAACAATATTATAATAACGGAGAGTAAATTGGCCCCCCGAGAGAAGACCACGGGCGATCGTGACGTTTCCGCAGCAGCGGCGCAAAAAAAAAAAAAAATTAAAAAAAAACAGAGTTCGGCGGTCTCCGCGGGCGATCAGCGCTGTACTTAATGAAGCGTTTGCACGTCGGGCGCCCGGATGACATTTCGGTTAGGTCGAACGCAGTGGTTAGAGTGAGCTGCAGTGCATAAAGAGAGAGCACACACACACAAATGAGTAGACATCTGTATATAAATACTTATAATATATTACATACAAGGTGATTCACCAAGCATGATCCCCCCTGTTTTTCTCTTAAATAATGGATTTATTTTTTTTTCATTTTTGTAATTTTTAAATAAACTTGAAGCACATATTTTCAAATTCTTTGTCTTTTTGTACTAAAAACCTACTTTAGAGTGTCGAGTGAACATAATCAATCTTTTGTTTTTCAAATAAGAACTCTTCTTTCTTGTACTATAAATAAATAGTTTACACTAAATAAGTGGACAATTTAATTTTAAATTTTAATGTAACTAATTCAAAATTCAAACGAGTAGTTTCTCAGTTCCTAAAATATTTATACTATAACTTATAAGGATAAAAGTCCTTAAAAATGGTTTTACAAAAATATAAAATGGGTGTAATATTGGATCTAGTATTTATTATAGGTACACGAGTACATAATTTGGGCAAAATATAAATGTTAATGGATGATTATTATTACTAAAATGTTTAAATCACTATCTTCCAAACCCATTATCCTATATATTAACCTATTATCTTCAGTACACAAAGTTATATAACTCAAACACTACACTTTCGAATGTTGAATTTGATTCGTATCAACGTCTTCAGAAACACGATCTGTTAAATAATGTATAGTTGAAGAGCGCGATTCTTATTATAAAAACAGAAGTTTGTCAGAGGACACTCCTTAAGTAGTACGAAAAAAACTCAAGAATTTGAAAATATGTTTTTAAGATTTATGATATACGATGGTTTATTATGTTAGATAAAAATTTAAAATATCAAACTTTGAATGACTACATTGTTGAAGAAAAAAGGGGGTGACGTGAATGGATTAATCACCCTGTATAATATTATGTTATAGGTACGGTCGAACAGGCAGACGGACGGGGAACGCGCGAATAGTAAGGAAAACTGAGAGCAGAAGCGCGGGTTTAGGTCACCTCGGACGACGACTGTGGTGCTGGTGGAGACAGTAAGGGAGGGGAAAAATATTATTATCACGAAGCGGTCGCAATTATCCGCGGCACTGGTCACGACACAAACTACTTTGGGCAACGGCGTTGCACTTATATTATAATAAAAAATAAACCCTTTGGCCATTAAACACCTGTGGACCATCGCCGCACCGTCGCCGTTGCTACATATTTCATATATATCTTCCGTATTTGTGCGAGTGTATGTTTTTAACGGAGGCCTAGCCACTGCAGTTGCTGCTGTTGCCACGGCACCTAACTATACGACACTTGAGTGTTATAATCATAGCCCTTACGTAGACGATAATATGTTCCTGGCTTGTTTCGTCGTTATAAGAGAATATATTATGTTTCTCAACGGAAATTACTATACGCGTTATTTTCAAATAAATAAGTTTGAAACATTAATATTATTATAATATTTTAATATTTCCAAAATTATGCTCGCCTGTTCTAACAACAAATTGTTAATACTTAATACCATTGTATGTGCAATAATATATATCAACATATCTTGTTCTATGATAAAGGTAGAGCTTTTTAGGAGCACGCCAAGTACCTACCTACACGGTAGACCAGCATAAGAAATAGAAAAATTATAGACATAGAAAAAGTCTTGACGACGCGCAGGTAGTGGCAGACATACTAGAGGAACACTGCAGGAGAGAATACATTATCGCAATTAACATAGTTATGTTGTTAGAACATTACTGAAACATATAATAATTTACAAGTAATACATATAATATATTATGTATTTTTTAACTTAAATATGTACAACTTCACTCAAATAAAGTATACATTTACAGGATTATTTAAGATACGGGAAAAGTCAAATCAAAAATAATGTTGTTATTAATTTTTATCAGTCATTATCATTATTACTATACAATCTAATCAATGAGTGTGTTTTTCTTAAATAATTATCATTACTATTTTTTTATTATTTCAATGTTATTACAACTCTTTGTATATGTATCACCAGGGGGGGGTCACAGAGGGGCCTAGACCTAGAAATTTTGTGTGAGACATAGTGGTACCTGTCCAGTGAATACTGACCTTTGTACCACAAACTCGTCACATCAACTACTAACCTTCTTCTGATATTATATTTTTTGCCTTATCTATAAGAATATTAGTTTCACATGTAGAAAGCCTAAGTCCACATAGCCTAAGCCCTGGGAACCAGATCTAGGATCTAGGGACATGGCTCTGAGTATACCAGCTATACACAAACATTTTACATAGGTGCGTGGAAATCCAAAAAACTGGATTTTTTAAATTGAATATGCGCTGGCGCTGTTGTTTGAATGTTCGCTCGTTTATTATTTTTTTTGAACTCTGACGGTCCCCCACGTTTTGGCTGACGATGGTGGTTCTAAAAAATATACTGCAAACTTCGTGGGTATAATATTATGTGTGTCGTCGTGACCACGCGCGCATTATATATCCACTGCCGTGATCGTCATCGTCGTCGCCGTTTCTATCGCCCTCGTCGTGACCGTCTCGCGTGCCCGCGAATTAGGACCCGCACAGAGAATCTCTTCGGTCATTGTGTCGGAGGCGCGCGCCTAGCCGCACAATTGACATGTAATATTATAATAATAATATAACTACCTACACTGATGTGACCACCGCCGCCGCAACAACACAACGACATCTTCTGCCAACCATCGCGGGTCGTTCGCTTTCACACGATGAGACGTATATAATATAATATAATTTACAACACATAACAAAACAGCACCAACCGGGTGTTTCGCAATATTGGCGTACAGTTTAAGTGAACACGCGAATTTCATCATGACGAAAACATTGTAACCATAGTAGGTAGATAAATATAGGAGTAGGAAACATTGAAACCTGCAGCACGCAGGATAGACCGTTATCGACGTAAGCCGTAACGCGCATACGACAAAAATTATTATATTTACAATGGTTTTGGACGATTGTTATTATTATTATTATTATATAACATAATATTATGTGGTGTATTACCCTCCATACGCGTGCAGTATGCATAGTTTTTCGCGCAGGACGGGGACCGATGAATCGTGCGAAATAACATCGTAGTATGTGATCCTAAATCGTTGTCATTACATTACAAGGCGCAGTGTTAAAATGGAAAGGAATATGATGCTGTTTTTAAATTCAAAATCCTTATAGGTAGGTAGAAAAAAGAGGGCTGTCAATAATTATATTATGACGTAAAAAAATAAACTACTCGGATCGTAACATTTTAAATATAACCGAATGGATGAAATAAAATTCAAATATAAAATAATTAATCTATCATCCAAGTATCATGGAACCGCAAGACACTTTCCTAGGAGACGTGTAATAGATAGACCCAGTATCTTGACTTCTTTAAATCTATGGCATTTGAATATTTGATACATCACTACGCCATATGACCAACAAGCAATGAAAAAAGACAGAGATATCAGCATAAGTAACTCCTCCCCCCCCACGACTTATCCCACCAGTAGACGTTTTTAGTCATTCGTGGTTAAAATAATTAATACTATTTGGTTTTGGTATGAATTAAAATCTTAAAATTCGTCCATTTTGAAACTTGAATATCCGAAAGACAACCTGAAATAGTTCATTAGAATTCTTAATGTGAGAAAGTGTTATAGGAACATAATTTTGAACAAATAATTTAATATAATAGATGTTTGTTCCACATCTACAATAAAGATGAATCAGTCAGTGACTATAATATTATAATGCACTGCGTCAATATTGTGGGTACCTGGTATAACATATTATTAGATACCATTGTTGATGGCTTGACGTGAGCCGCGTGTTATCACTTGGCACAAGGTATGTTGACTGTTTCCTGATTTTTTTCGTCTCATTATTAATCGTACCGGTTAGTGATTCGTGATGTGTTCGTTATAATAATTTTTAAATTTTTGTTGCATAACTGTAGAATATCTGAATACATGTGACGTTTCTTTTCTTTTCTTTTTTTCTATAACGATATCGCATGTACATACTATTGGCACGAAAGAATAATATTCATTATAATATGTATTGACACGTCACGTCAATTATTATAACATTTCACTTCGTGTCACATATTACATAATTTATAATGTATAAAATATTATGCTTTATATTTGCATGAAACCTTAGAAATACTGTGTTATGATTCGATCGTATTGTATTTCTGCGTTTAAGACCCGTGGATGTCGGTACACGCGTCTATATAGGTACAAGTACGTGCAGCAGAAGAACAACCGCGTGTTTTATACAATTTATAATAATATAATCTGGGTTTAACAAGTGCGTATAACAAGTAATAAGTACCTACCTACAGGATTAAGTCGTTTACATGCACACAAAATAATCAAGTGTTGTCGAGCGTTATGCACAGGGTAATTTTATATACATATATATAGAGGTGTGGCAAAAATAATTAAGGGATCACGTTTTTATGCGCGTTCCGATAATTTCGTATCATTATTACCACGGTAGGTAGCAAAATGCTTTTGTCAAGCATCGTCGACTGCGATTTGTATTTGGTCAACGCGTATATTATATTTAATTGCCGTCCTTGACGACGGCGGCGGTATAAGTCGTACGTCACGAATATAAATATATAATTCAGTGCACTTTATAACAATAATATGACAATGACTTTCTAAGTGCAGCGCTGGTTTTTTAATTCGCCAAATGTAATTAAAACGCATATATATTATATATAGGTACTCGCAAGACAGATCGGCTGTACGGCTGCACATAACTGTTCGTACAGTAACTACTATACATCATTGTCTGTTTATGTATCGTACAAAAGAAATCGCGAATGAGATTGTACTGTATAAAAATAATCGTGTAGGTTCTATATTATGTTACGGGCAATGTGGAATATCGAGCAATGTGAAATGCGAGTAAAATAATTAACAATTAGGTTTCTTCTAATGAGTTTTTTTTTTAATTGAATAACAATAAAATTGTTTGTACGACTTCGGTAAGTCCAAGCCCGGATTAAGGGGGGGCCAGGGGGGGGGCATGGCTCCCGGGCCTCGAAAGTTAGAATTTATTTAGGGGCCTCTAATTTGTCTATTACTTTTTTCGTAATAGACTATGTAACACTAAATAAATCACCTAAAAAAAAAATCGATGATTATTTAGCAAGAAAAAAACTTGTAAATTATAATTTATAAATAAAGTGATACATTAATACATAATTCATTATTTATTGCTATGTGCCTATATACCTAATATGGTTTAAATGAGGCCCTTTGTTTTAGGCTCTTGTACGAAAAAAAAAATATTAAATAATATACAATGTGTTCCAGGGTGAAGTGACCGGCCAACGTCATACGAAAGTATACCAAAAAATTATGAAGAAATACCCTTTAAAGATTGAATTTAACTTTTTATTTTTTTAGTTATGAGCAATTAACTTCTTTTTATCAAAACCATGCGTATCACGCATTTGTTTATTTAAGTATCTACAAAACTTTTCTCAACATTTTGACGTAATTTTTTTTTTATTTTAAAGCTATTTAATTGTCCTATATCAACCGACATACGCAATTAAACCAGAAATGTGCTAATTATTGTTATTAAATTTAAAAAAATAGAAAAAAGTTGGCAAAAATTAATATTTTTAAAAGGAAATTGTACATTATTCCAAATAATTTATAATTAACTATGAGTATTTGTTTTTTGTATTATAACAACTAAAATTTACCGAATAGTATAAAATTAAACGAATGACGACCAATTAACCGACTCAATCCTAGGAAAACTAAGATTGTGACGATCAACAGGAATATATTATGAAAACCAAACTTTCAAGGTATTCTAGGTATATTAATGTGTTATTCAGTATAATTTAGCAGAATAATACAAAAAAAAAACCCATACCAAGTAATCAATTATTTGAAATAATACACGATTTCCTTTAAAAAATGCTAATTTTTGACTACTTTTTTCTACTTTTTTAATTTAATAAAAATTATTAGTGCATTTCTAGTTCAATTGCGTATTTTGGAGTGTCGATAGGACAATTAAATAGCTTTAAAATAAAAAAAAAATACATAAAAATGTTAAAAACTTTTGAAAATACATAAACAAATGCGTGATATGTATGATTTTGATAAAAAAAGTTTGCCCATAACTTAAAAAATAAAAAAGTTAGACCCAATCTTTAAAGGCTATTTCTTTATCATTTTTGGTATACTTTTATATGACGTAGGCTGGTCACTTCAACCCCGGAGCACATTATATACATTAATATATTTTTTTTCGTACAAGGGCCTCATTTAAAACTTTGGGCCCCTGGGCCTCAAAATGTCTTAACCCGGGCTTGGGTAAGGCTGTTATACAAATATACTTTTCGACGGTTAAATATTATATAAAAGTATAACTTAAATAATATGATATGGTACCTATTTATTATTTATTTTTGTGCTTACTAGAATAACACTTTCAATTGCAAATTTATTCTGATTTTTTACACGGTATGTGTTTATTCTGTAAAGCGGCTTAATAAAAATACCCAGATCGCATCACTGCCCACTGGACCCCTTCTTAATTGGACAATACACGGGCATTTAAAATGTAATATCTCACACTCAAAGTAAATTCTAGTCGTGATTGAATTGCCCATGAAATACTCTTTAAAAACTACGGCTCTATGATTTAGGCCGATAGCGCGCAAATAGTAACTACAAAACCAAATAATACCTAAGTGAAATAAACCATGTGAGCAAATAAATAGGTATAATAATATTATAAAAATATATATAATCTTATCAATAACCTTAAAGTTATAATAATAGAATATTTCTTTGTAATAATAAAATACAATCTATTCAACTCCAAAGTAATTACTTACTTGATTTGCAGTAGGGCAGTAACATATTATATTATATAGGTACTATTTTTTATTGTATACGCGCGTTATGGCTGATGGGACTAAAGAAATATCAACGGGCAGAATGGATTGTTAAATTTCTGTGAAACGGTGTTCGTTATTTATTTTATATTAGTAACTACAACAGTTGTATATAATAATATAACGTCCGACTACCTCTACAAATGAGATTGTGACGAAGAGTCATTGCGCGGCGATAGTGCAGGCGGCGAAGTTATTATAACCGGTCCGGGGGATTGATAGTAGTAGCAGTGCTTCAGAGAAATTCCGGAGTTATGGATAAATACGATTTATATGAGACATTGATTTATTGGACGAAACCATCCCGTACAGTATAATATTATTATGCAGTTGCCGGCTGCGGGGCCCTTCACTATAGTATTATTATTATTATAAGCTCTCGTGTCCAAGATAATATATAATATAAATCTCGAACAAATAGGTTACACTTTGTTGTCGAATACGGTTTGAACTGTGAACAGACATTATACATTGTTATCCACGTGTGGGTTGCGGGTATACGCGAAGCTTTCGATAACGTGTGAACAACGCGTCCAATCTAACACTGGCGGTGACTGTGCACATAACACTCGTCCGCTGCCGATGTATAGAATAATATTGTGTATACTTACGATTTCAATTACGCGCATTATTTCCTATAATGAAAATCTTTTCCTGGTCGAGATAACAAGTATAATAATATAATGTATAATAATACCTACGACGATGTACCGTATTGTATTGTCGGCTGGCCCCGAGGCTGGAAACGAACCGACGCGACGTCCCAACGCCGCCGACGCCACTGACACGTCTTCTTCGGGAGACACTGTCGGAAATCTTATCGCATCAGCTGTTAAATATATGCGCGGGTGCCGACCCGCAATATAATATGTGGGTGTCAAGTTCGAGAGCTGATCGGTTATGTACTTATATCGTATATTATAGTATCTTTACCTAAGAAGTATATTATGTACTTTACCTAAGAAGTATATTATGTATTTCGATTTGTTCGGTTTTGCTCCTGGATTTGGTTCTCGGTCGGTTTCCGAAAAAATCTCTCGAAGTTCACTCAAACTTTCACTTTGCGTTGAATTCCATCGGATATCCAGGATAATAATAATATTCGTGTTGTGTGAATCGTTAAGACGTGACATTTGTGTAATCACTCCTGTGGACATATTATTATTGTATAACGGTCAATGCCTATACTCAAAGCTTTCGATCATTCGTTCACGCACATGTCTTGCGGCCGGAGACTTAGCGCGCGTCCGTCGTCTGATAGATAATATTGTTACGTGTGTATTGACAGTCCGAACGCGTTCGTAATATTATTAACATTACCATTACTATTACTATTATTATTATTATTATTATTATTATTATTATTATTGTTTGATGGTTCAATTATTAAATTCGTGCCCGAACGCACGCGCCGATCAGATAACGCGGCGGCGGCCCAGCGCCACGGACAGGCTCTCAGCGGGCGACTTTCCGCGGCACGTCGTCGCCGTACTGTAATAATAATAATAATAATAATAATAACACACGTGGTCGGTCTGACAGACGGCCCGGATTTGGGGATCCAGGACTAGACACGTTTTCTCTATTTATTCTGACTCGTCGTGATCCGAGGAGTGGTATATACAATATTATATTATTATTGTCGCGCGAATCGATGACGCTGACTCGCGGTTTATCAAATAATATATCTATCGCGGCAGTGGTCGAATCGTACGATATTCGTTTTGTAATTTTGTATGATATTATTTAGAATGGGCTCATTAAAACTATAATTATACGTATATACGCGAATGACGTACCTACTGAAAATAAGATTGAACAGAAGTTAAAACTATGTAACATTTTTAATTAATTTGAGATTAAAAGAACAGTCTTTTTTGGAGGTTTCATGATTATTACCCCGATTATTAATGTATAATAATCATAATATTGTTTAGTTGGGACTATCTACTACATTTTTCGATTATACAACTGTTATATTATTATTATGAAGTTATTATCATACACGGTACGGTAATATCGTTTCACAAGAATTATGATTTGTGACTACCAATTAAAAATTTACCCAGAGTTATTATTTTGTTTGCAACAATCATCACCATCATGAGTGACGCCGCATACACGTACTTTCAGTGGATAAAAATAATTTAACTTTTAAAACGATTTTTTTTATGTTACTTATTAGTTATTACTCACGTAGGTTAATCTCGATCAACACGTATTTCCATAAATCATAATATGGTGAATTGATGGAAAGGTAGTCTTCTGTCTACTAGTAAAAATCATAATTATTTGGTATGGTAATTATTGCAGGAAAACATTGCAAATTTCCTCACCACCTTAGCTCATTAAACGACAATCTCGTGCCCAATCTATGTCGTGTTTAATGTCGCATGAGGTCTTGCAAGAGGCGCGTTTTTTTATTGAGGTGTCCCCGAGTAGGCTTAATCCAAATAGAGGAGAATGGGAGTGAATTGTCGGCCAACGATAATGAGAGAAACCATTGAAGATTTATTATGTTAAATATTGTTTTAGTCAATATAATAATATATTATTAAAATATAAAGACTTAGATCTAATAAAGTATTTTTTCACTGATCGAAATTTGCCCAATGTTCTCTGTGCCGATGTTAAATTCAAGACGTGAATATTGTCGTCGGTGTAGTCCTTAAAACTACTAAAATAAGCTAACTACTTTTAACCTATAGCTTACTATCGCCATCAATTATTGATTTGCTTTTATCCTGCACAGTTTAACGACATTAATTACACATTTTATATATTTTTTCAAGTATAATTTTTAATCCATTGTAAATTTATTTTTCTTGAAAGCTATAGCTTTATATGTTTATTTAAAAACAACTATAAATCTGAATATCCATGTCTTATTAAGATATATTCTTGTAACTTGATTCACTAATAATTAAAAAAATTAAGAAAAAAAACATTAAAATTAATTTTCGTAAAATAAATAGTTATTTAGAAAATAAATTGACTCTGGAAACGTTAAAAATAAAATAAATTGACATTTAATATACTATAATACTATAATAATATATATAAAAAGGTGGGTAAGTGGATGTCACTCTGCTGTACAGTAGGTTACAAGTGGGTCACTGTATAATGAATAGTATTAAATTTGAATTCAATGATATAATATCACTGGATAAGAAAAACGATTCTGAGTGGAGATGGTTTGTCATTCTAGGTATTAGACATACCTATTATATGTATACTTATCTATAGTATTAAAAAAAAATTGACCTATAATAGGTATCAATAATAAATTCCAAATTAATCATATCACAATATCCATTAGGTAACGCGTTATACATCAACAACAAACCGTGGTACTATCATAGATATATAATAGTATACTTTAGAAGTTTCAAGTACCCACAAGTAATATTATACATCACAACAAAATAACTAAAATAGTTATTCCAGGTTTTTTAATACGTAATTTCGTCCAAATTTGAACTTAAAAAGGACTATAAAAATAAA
>NC_042495.1:39771740-39798496 GCF_005508785.2 Acyrthosiphon pisum | reverse complement strand
AAAAAGAAAATTTTTACGAATTATTAACTCAAAATAATTTGCTAATTTTCGTGATTTTTACATATTTTGTCAATTTTTGAACTTTAAATGCTAATAAAAAAAAACTGTGACTAAGAGTTTTTAATATTTTTCAAATCTCATTGTAACAATATAGTAGGAGCTTTGTATTAAATGTTCAAGTATTTTTACTCAACAAATAAAGTTATATTGACATTCATAGAAAAAAAAACTAATTAAATTGGAAACTGAAATTGTCCGTAAACAGCTCAAAACAAATCAAAATATTTTGAAAATTTTATCATGTGTAGAAAATGGAAATATAAACAACCAGTGAAAATTTCATGTATCTACAGTCATTCGTTTTAAAGTTACACCAAAAACCAAAATCAATTTTCTCGAAAACAGATTTTGCGTAAAAATTGACCGTTTTTCCTTAATTTTTCTTTTGTTTTTCACGGTGCTTTTGAAAACTATTAGAAATTTTACCCCTTTTGACCCCCCCAAAGTACCAACTAGATTCACTTTCCTATCAGAAAAGGTACTGTTGAAGAAAATCCAAGCACTTTTACTGTCCTAAAAGATGATGACAGACACAAAAAAAAATAAAAAAAAAAATAAATAAAAAAAAAACACACATCATTGTAAAATCAATATATTCATCGTTCCACTCAGAATCTAAAAAAAATTGAACTTATGACTTTGCACTGAATTGCAAAAACTGAGAGATAAAACAGCGCAAAACATTTTATGAAATAAACATGTAACTAATACGTTCGTTATAATAGCTAATGACAATTATGCGTAATAGCCAGCACAGGTTTTAATTTGTTTACTTAATTCTAGCCAACATAATATTATAATAAAACGATTTGATTATTAAATAAATGACAAATTACAACTTCCATCATTATTTGTGTATACTGTTAAAAGTAATTATTACGTACTCATTATCAAACATTAATTATTCTAACAAACAAAAGATAGAACCAAACTTAATATCTATTTTAGCTTATAAAATAATAATATTTACCTATTTATTGTAGAAAATTAGTTTTTTTATTTGAATTCTATGTTTCTAATCACCACCACACACCACCTTGTTTATATACACCATTGAGTTGGTAGGTAAAACTGCAGAAATGGAAATCAGAGTAAAGGATAGTGTTATAATATAATATGTAAGTATGCCGCTAGTCGGACGGATCACGAAAATCTCATGCTCTCATATGCTCAGAATCTAATAAAACGGGGGAGACACACCCCACATGAGCGTATATGGTACTATTCTCGGTGTATGTAATAGTAATAGTATATACGGATAGGTGTATGTATTATGTGCGTTGTGTATTTCCCCGTCGCTGACAGAACGAAATAAAAACAACTATGAGCGCTCTTCGATCGCGCGTGTCTCTCGCGATGTTTTCGTGACCGAGTGAGTTTTTATTTCTCATTTTTTAATTTTTTTTTATCCTTTTTAATCCGACCGCCGAGCACCGGTCGTAAGTATGTGTATGTGTGTGTTATTCGTAAGGAGGCCAAACGAGCAACGTATTAATTTGGCGCATTGTTAATAATAATAATAATAATAATAATAATAATAAAAATACACCGTGTTGTGGGTGAGAGGCAGGCCGCAGGTCCTCAGCTTATCAATTTCGATTCATCGTAGTGCCCTCGTAACGCTATTATCCGCGTCTCAATCTTTAAAAACGGCTTTCTATACATATACAACGCTGGCGTGCGTGCGCGCGCGCGTGTGTGTGTGTGTGTCTTTATAATAATATCTCCGAAGTGTGTCGATTCATGGTGTTTATGACGGTTTATATAGGTGTATATATATATTATTTTTATTTAATACTTCCATGACAGACTGTCAAGTTCCAAAAACGTTTCAGAAACATTGTTATTGGCGAGCGTGTCTATCGTATCTTAGTTGGCTCGAACTCACAGAGATCGCTCACACATTCGCGGAACTCGTCGAACTCCAATCGACAGTGTCAATTACACCGCGTCAAGTAAATATATTATTGTACATATGAACAATTTACCAATTACAATATGTAAAAGGTACTGCACAAAGTGTTTATGTTAGTTGTCTAGTTCTTCAATATTTGACGCCACAATATGAAGTTACTCAAATTAATTAAATTCTTATGATATAGGTAAATTCATTAACATAATATAAGTATCTACCAATTACATTAAAGTTTTTTTAAGGTTAAATATTAGTACTAACGCTTAATAAATAAATAATTTTTATATTAAGCGTGTTCTATGTAGGTATAATATTATGCGTTATTAGGTCAAAATTAAACATTTAATAATTCATAATAATAATATAATAATATAATCATGCATAATATATTTTATTTTATAATAATATGACAGTATCCTTGCAAAATCAGTTCCGTCCTATACAAATCCATCTGAGGTAGATATATTTGATGTTGGATTATAATAATAATTTATAATGCATAGCCTTTATATTAATAAATTATTTAGAGTTAGCTGACTGTACATATGTTCAGAGTCTCTATTTTATAATATCCAAATAATAACATTATTCATTATATCAATTGCTGTTATTTTGTTTTCTCCAAATATATGATAAGACTAATAAATTATATTTTTTAAAAATAAAAGGCAAATATTAAAAATCATACAGTTATAATTTCAATAATACAAGTAGCTGTTTTTTTTAAATGCATTTCTATGATTAATTTATGAGAGCACGGCGTTGTGGTTAGGCTATTTAGGTACATACATGCTGTGGGTCCTCTTTTTTCGGTATCTCTTATAAGTTATAATATTTCTGATACTATTATGAAAATCAGATAAAGAAAAAACTTCTTCAAATTTTGATTTAAAAACACATTATCTTGAATCGAAGTTATATAACAGTAAACTCAACAACAATATTGTATACTTTTTCAATTTAAACTGATCATGATTTATTTCCAGAGGGACATTACTATTTTTGAAGTAAATAAGTACCTACAGATAATATATTAGAGTGTGGGTGTGATCGTTTTGACATTTTATGTTTTTAAATACCAATTTAAATCAGCCGTGTGCAATAATTTAACTGTTCAAAAATGATACTCAAGCATTATCCTTCTCTAAATTGTATACACTATTTGTCACATATCATGTGATACTATACGTCACTGTCATATCTAAATGCACACAAAATGTGTGTCTGGAAGTTGATGATCTTTTAAAACTTGATCTCTGAAAATTACATTTTACAAATGTTAATGATGTGTTTGATATCACAACTGTACGATTACTGGCCTGTATGTATTTTTGGACATTTATAAATCATTATTGTTGTTTTTATTTTTCATAAATCATATTTATATAAATAGGTGCACGGACCAGTGGCGTGCTCAGGAAGAATTCTGGATGGTGGGGGGGGGGGGGGCTTGAATTTTCTAAACATATTTGTTAAATCTAGCAGTTACTGAAAATCATTAGTATTAATGGTATAGCCTTAAGAAGTTCGCGATTTTCGGTGTTTTACACACACGCACAACACTTATAGTTTAGCACGTTTATAACAATTTTTCAATTATTTTTTTTTTAAACCTAGGTAAATTAACGTTTTAAAAATGATGGTACAAACATAATTCAGATACCCTTCAATGGTGGTTTTACATAACAAGTCGAGGGATGTTTTGGATGTTAACTGTCCGAGCAAGCGCAGCGAGTGAGTGACAACACTGGGTATATAATATTTGTTTTTAATAGTTTTTTTTTAATGTCGAGACCCACCCAAGATGGGTTTACATAAGAATTTGAGGGATATCATCTATTTTAATTTTCCGAGCGAGCGCAACGAGTGAGTGACCACACCGGGTGTATATGAAAATACCAAACATTTAAATTAACTAGAACTTTAAAATAAGTCTAACCGCCAATTTTAGACTTTTCAATAGTTTTCAGCACGGTTTAATACATAAGTACGTTAAAAAAGGGTTTTAAATTAAACAGAAAAGCTCCAAACGCGTGGTAAGATATTATAGCATTGTATGAATGCGTATAACACCGAAAATCGTGAACTTCGTAAGGCTACAACTCAAAAACTAATGTCTACTGGTAATACATTTTTGCAAACATCGTTCTTAAGTTGTTGCAGTACATAGGTTTCTGGAAAAAAATTGAAAAATAAGATAAAATAAACTAGATGTATTCCCAATAAATTATTATAATTATAAGTAAGTACATATATTATATTTGTAATAATTTATTGGGAATAAATTTTTTTTTTCAATATGTGTTTAAAGTAATACACAATTCAGACATGTTCTAGACTCTAGTTATGCTAAGTTGACAGTCCACACATATTCTAGTTGCAATGTTTACACGGATGAGTTGTCTACCATGTCATTTTTTGTCTTGTGAATGAATAATATCTCGATTAATAAGATAAAACATAATTTTGGATTATGGTCAAGTGTCATATTATTGTCATGTTACAACATAAATCCATTATCAGCTAACGTGTTTTTCTCTAACCCAATTTATTATTTCATAAAATTATTTGGTATACTCTTACGCGTATGTACATGTGATATTGCATTTCAACATAAATAACCTGTATAATAAGTCTTAAGTGAGTTTTAGGCGAGTTTCACTGAACATAATATGAAGGTACGATAAAAATTTACTTTATTTATCGATAATTAATAATAATTCCCAGAAAGATAAATTGGTTTCTATGTATGTAGGCCTTGAAAATATCTTAATACTTGATGCGATTATACTGGAGTAGGGTCCTATAATTATATAACTAATGAAATTATAATATTATTATCAATGAACCATTAATTATTATCAATTGAGCAGCATAATAGTGTAACTGTTGTCATCAATAATTAGACCTCGAACCATCAAACTAGTAAATTACGGCTAGATTAAGTAATCACACGTCTTTTGTGGAAAGTCGTTGTTGATTATATTTTATTAAACTCGAGTACACAAATGTTTTTTATACGCATACATATTATATTATATTTTTGGCTTGGGACAATTGGAAGTGAATGTGTGCTGTAACCGCGACGCGTTATATAAACATTATTAAGGCAGGAACCCACTGGGATTTAAACTACCTATAAGGTCCATTCTCCCTGGGTCATAGGTCGGTTTCCTGACATGATATTCTTAAACACACAAGCAGACGTCACATCGTATTATAATGGTTATGACTGCAGCATTTGTGAGTATACTTTACCTACCTACACGCACAATTTATGGTTTAATCTCATAAATACTGATCCGCATTAATATACAAAATATTTTGATGGACTTGTTGCTGAGCTGCCTAACCGTATCTATTTCCGGTCTAAATCGTACCACGCGATTCAACAAAATATATCAATGACATAACTTTTACCTCCGCAGTATAAAATTATACTGCAGCACCACTTATTTATCGGTTCTATTGTTCTAACTTAGTTGTGATGTGCTTAAAAGCTGCTGTCTATATCTACTAGAATACTTATATTTATTTCTGCTACCTAATTTTATCGCATATTAATATTTATAATCAATACTTATGAATAGAATTAATTTTTATTCTAATAAATATTTCGGCGTATACGAAATCATGACTACCGTATTACATATTATATAGGTTTAGATGTAATACAGAAGTGTTGTTCGCCAAATGAAATGGCTGATACGAATTATTATTCGTCGATGAGAACTCTTACCAGCAGTTGTTGTAGAGATATTATATGCGTCGAAGTGTTCACCACGACAGATGAAGATCTATACTATGCTATTCAATGTGAACCACTGCGGCGGTGAGTGATTAGAAGTATTAATTGTTAGTTGGCACTTTGAACATTCTTAAAACAATTAAACAACGAAGCGAGTACCAATCAGTGTCAATCAACGCGTCTGTTTTTTTTTTCGTTTCATTGTATACTAGTTCAATCGTAATTTACAGATAATAGAATTATACATCATATCCATTGTATTTACTTTGTTATACGACATAGGACAATTTATATACAGATATAATGTCATATGATATATAAATATATACATGTATTTAGGATATTTTCTTTGCAAATTATTTTTTAGTCTACTCAAAATCAATGTTTCTGGACAAAAAGGCATAGCGTCTAGTCACGGGAAAAAATAGACAGTAAATTATAAATATATATATTATATAATAGAAGTGTATATTGAATATTACGAAATTATCACGACGGACACATAAACGACATGCAATCGGACAAATCGAGTCCATAAATCTTGACGACTACGCGTGAACGTCATTGCCGTCGGTTTACCGGCGTGGGCGTTGCAGGACGAATCATTTATATATAAGCTCCTTAGGTAAGAACATAAAGATCTAGTGTGATTATATACTAAGGGATTTGTGAGGTTTTGCATGTAGTTTAGCTTGGCTCGACCACGGTTAAATGATTTATAACAGTGTCCGTTACTGCAGCGTATAACGTCTTATATACCTTCCTACCTAATATAATAATAATTTATATTAATATTATATTAATATTATATATTATATAAGTAGTATTCTGTACACTTTTTTTAACGACTCATATTAGCATAAGAAATGATATTATTGTTGTTCTACGTCTAATGGTTCATGGTGTATTTTTTTCAAAATTTATAAGTCGTTTGACCCAACAATAGTTTATTGGAAATAATAATGAATTTTAGATAAATTAAAATAAATAGGTAGTTATGATTGTAACGTGTACTACCAATTGGCAATTTCTAATAATTATAATTATATATAACGAGTATAGGATTAATGTATTTTTTTTAAATGAGATTATTATTGTTTATTATTAATGGAATTTATACCATCGCAATAATTAATTTAATTACTGCATTTTTGTTTAAGGCATACTGCAAGTATAGTCATTGTAAACATAATAACATATTATCTGTAAATTACTTTCTCTTTCGTTGTCATAAGAAATCTGTACGTGTAAGACGGATGATGACAATAATATGATGTCTATATAAGTACATTAAGGTTTCGGTGGTCCAATTATTCAAAGAATACGTTTTGGACAACACGACTTACATAATTAAACAACTGTTATTAATTGTTATAATTTATCATGTACCTAGTCATTACACTACACAATGCATTAAATTGTAATAGAAACAATGATTATGAAACGAAAGACGTTTTAATTTTAGTTGTATGATAATATTTATGCAATACAAAGTTGTGCTCAAAAATTGTTCATGATTACTGAAGTAAATAATAGATAACTATGTATATAGTGTTTTTTAAAAATACATACCTATTGCAATTTTTTTAAAATAAACTTCTAAAAACAAGTATTTACTATTAAATGAGGTTAAATTTAAATGTTTTATGATTATAGATTATTCTGTTCAATACCTATGTTGATCGTTGTAAGGGGTGTGGTGCAAGTAGAAAACGGTGGGCCATAACAATACACTTACCTACAGTATATTATAATAATATAGGTAGGTAGTATTCTCGTGGAAGGTTCAAAATGCTATATATAATATTACATTACAATAATATTAGATATAGATATCAAATTAATATAAAAAGGTGGACAATAAAGTAACCGCTCTGCTGTAATGGATGTGTTAAATTTGAATTCAATGACGAATTATGGCATACAAAAAATTATTTTTAACGTAGACGGTCAGCCAATTATCATATAAATATATTGCTATTAATTTTTATGGTAATTTAATTTATTATTATAGTAATACGGTATAAATTATAAATAGGTAATAGCATACAATCAATCTAAATGTTTTGAAAAATTAATTGTGTAGGTATATGAAACATAACAGTAAAAGCTTCAAATCCCAATGGAAAACACACACATCGTTATAAAATCACTATTACAATACACAATGTATTACACATGCACATCGGTTCGCTCAGAACCTAAAATATGTCCCAGCTAAAAGTTACAGCGTACCTACGTAGTGATCATAAAAATATAGTAAGCCCTATATTGCAACGCACAACCGAGTGTAATATTGAAAACCAATGAACTCGTTACTATTATTTCGGTATTATTCTTATAAATCTCGCAAATGAATGCAGTGGCGGGAGCGGTGGCGTGCGAAGGATACTAACATCGAAGCGAGCGTACAAGAAAATCGTTGTTATATATTTTTGGTGCGTCGCATTATAATATTATACTCGTACGGTAAGACAAAACATCACACCGTAATAAATTACTTGGTGTTAATTTATTGTTTTATTTTTGCAGTGCTTGAAAATAAGAACATGTTCCCGTTTTACGATCTCGTGCATAACAGACTTGGAATTATTCTAATGTATATTTTGCATAAAAAAAACATACGAAGATAACGATCAATGTAGGTTTTATAATAATAGTCGAACAACTTGTACTTCAAATTAAAGAACTAGTCGCGGTATGTTTGGGCGTAAAGCATTCGTGTAAGCTTACTAGTAGCCGAAGGATGGGTTGGCGAGTATATATAGCATAATAATATATAATCGAGTGTTTATGAAAAGCAGCGATTCACATATAACAAATCAAATCCCTTCCATGCAACATGTAGCCTACAAAAAGTATGTATATTAAGACAGCTGTAGCTTTACTATATAAAATTGCACTGAATTACAACCTTTAATACTAGTGCAAATTTTACTGCACAAGACTGTGGAAAATAAACGTAATGCTCAGCCTGTATGGAACAGTTGTGTACCCGGCGTTATGATACATACTTTTATGGCGGTGCACTGTTATGAATTTGTTTTATTGGAAGTATTAGCTCGGCCCGCCCAGTGTTGTAGTATAAATAATCGTATGATAATTTTGTTAAATCTGCTGGTAAAAAAAAACCGAACATATACAATATACATAATAGCCATTTGATAATAATCACGTCTCAATAATACACGACTCTCTGGTAAAATTACCATAAAATATAAATCATAATATTACCAATACATACTGGCTTATAACAGTCGATTCCACTATACCTAAACATAATATATTATATATTTATACAAAAATATAATCTTTTTTACAGTTTACCTATTTGGCTATGCATGTAAGTACGTATGCACTATTATCGCAATACGCCATTACATCTATTGTATTTTATCTATATTATAGTCCGTATCGATGTGCTCTCATTTCACTTGGATAGCGATTTTTTTTTCGTTATAATATACTCCAATTGGTGTGGCTCAACATTTAAAAATGGTGGACAAATAAAAATAAAAATCATAGTATTAAAATGCTGAATAATATGTCGTTATTTTTTTCTTTTTTTTCTTGATTATTTTAAAAAGCACCGAGAATTTCCACTTTTGATTGATCAACAAACTAGATCCAATTTTCTACCAGAAACCTTCTTCAAAATTGATGATTCAATCATATTTTCTAATAGTTAAAGACGTACCTATACCTAGTTTACCTATAGTTAATACAAACAACTTAATATTTTTAAAACCATATATAAAATTCAAAAAAGTGATATTATTGGCAGTTTTTTTTATTTTGTACCACCGTGGGCCGATCTGGTTGGGATTTCACGTCGCGTTTACAACGATCGTGATCGTACATAGACGTTCGGTGACGGTAGCGTGGTAGGTATAAAGCGGTCGAATAGAAGACGATTTGTCTCCGGGATCGCGTGACTATAAGAAAAACTAGAGGGAAAAATGTAAGATATAATTTATATTCTCACGAATCTGGATGATCGAAGACGCCAGCCGAGACAGAGGAGGATTATTGCATCAGGGCCACGGTGTGCGTCCATTTGGACTAGATCCAAATATAATAATAATAATAATAATAATAGTTACAACAAATACGGTGGTATTAATGACCGCAGTCGTATTATTCCGACGCCCGCAACGTCCATCGACCATAATAGGTTATGTAAATGTGACCGCGCTCTTCCTCCTATAATACTCTCTCTCCGGGCCGCGCGCGCAAATAATATAATAATAATAATAATATATAATAAAGGTAAGTGCACGCGTATAGTCGTATATATAATACGTACCTATGTATACAAGTAGGTACGTCGTACGTATATATTTTTCTCTCGCAAGGTATTAATATAATATAATATATAAATATATATATAGAGCTGTTATTATTTTTCTTTCTCACTCACTCGCACTCAGTCCGGCAGAGTCCGTCGGTCGCAATGGCAGCGGAAAACGGCGGCGGCAACAGCAGCTTGTGCATTTATTGACCGCACGTTTCTGCAATTAAATTTATCGGTCCGGTTTTTCTGGATCGATCAAATAGCGTCGGCTGAAAAAAAAAATTTACACACACGCGCCCGCGCTATATATACCTACTGTGTACATACGCGTGTGTGCGTTCCAAGCTTCGTATAAAATTATAACCGTTACGGAAACGAATATAATACGATTGGCCGCCCTGGATTCATATAATCGCGCGCTCGTCGTTATGTATTATTATCATCTAGTTTTCACATTCGTGGAGGAGACGGAGAGCCAAAGAGACGGAGAGCGAGCTCATGGACTATAATCGAAAAATAACGAGTAAAAAAATCGTATACTATTACATTCATATTATCACCATAATATCAGCATCGGGCTGAAATAAAGGCATTGAGGGGAGGGGAAATTGGTTTCTAGCCATCAAAAGAAAAATTCCCCGCAAAAATGTATAAAATAAATAAATTAAATATAGGTAGTTCTTTTTTTTTCAAATGGCAGGTACATCATCACCACTCCATCTATCCAGTTATTATACTTATTTAACGAAAAAGGTAACACTATGATATTATAATGTACCAAGTATCAAATGATAAAAAAAATAATAAAATAAAAAAATAACTTTTTCTGCATTTAAATATAATATTAAGTAAGGTATATTTACAAAACTACAGGAAAATACATAGGAAAGATATTTTTCATACATAAAAAGTCTAACTATTATTTAAGGTCCACGTACAATGGACGTACACAATACGTTCACTGTTACGTGAATATATCCATTGTATATTATGTATGTATATATATATATATATATATCAGTCGTATCGTCATCGAAATGCAAAAAATGCGTAGCTAGATATTTGTCCGCCCACGCGTATGTATCGCTGATCACAGGCTATAAAATATAGACCGTTCGCGTAATCCTAATCCGACGATAGATATATATTTATTTTCAATGTTATAATTTCGTGCACGATCACCATAATACCGCTGCTGCTGCTATAACAACAATAATACTAGGTCTGTCCTATAATCAGATACATATCGCGAGATCGTTCCGTATTATATAGTCGACGGACAGAAGTATATTATTTTCTCCTGTATAATCGTTATTTCTAATTTGTTATTATTTTTCTGTTCAGACTCTATAATGTTATGTCTTACTGTTTTATCCTTCGAGATCATGCAGTACACTTACTTACTATCCGTTATCCGTATGACGACTTAAGAAATTAGACATTTTGATTCCCCGCGGGTAACTTTGATTATTTACGTGGTGCAGTTTACGCGGTGCAGTTTACGTGCTATATTAATTTTGAACTTGCGTGTGACATTTTGACGATTATGCTGCCTGCTAGAGCAGACATTGTTTATAAAATCGTTATAATTATGTAATTGTAAACAGGTATTTCGATTTGTACAAACTTATTTACCTCTACGATTGAAAAATCATAGGAATATATTCTTCGTTTTGATATAGAATAATAATAATATATCATAAGCATCATAACTCAAAGTATAATACCGTTAAAAGAGTTGATATTTCTATGTTATCTATTCGAGCTATATTATAGTATACGTGGGTATAACACAATGTACCTATATGATGGGTAATCAATGACTGTCTATAGTGGCTACATCACGTCTGCTTTGAAAACGTCAAAATCCGGAACGCCACTGTAAACCGAATTTCAGTAATTAGAGACTATATATTTTCTAGTAACCTACATCAAACGGCTTAAATAATATCATATATGTTATAGTTGTACCTGCGTCAATTAAACGTAAATGGATTCACTAATCGACCAATATCTGGTTACCGCAGTTTTGATGCTTTCGAATCGGACGGCCTAATCACAAATTCTAAGAAAACGATACAGAGTACCTACCTTGTACCTACTAAATAAAATATTGAAAATAATTTCTTAGCAGCGTTTGCGCGGGTACCTACATAATGTACTTAACACTTATGTTCGTCCACAACAGTAATACTATTCGGTAAGTTTTTTTTACCAATCAGAGTTAGTCAACCGAGACTTCCGGCTTACTACAAGCACGTACATGTCGCTTATATTGTTTTCAACGCCATAACATATTATCTTTCGTTGCAGCTGTATAATTTATGGTCTAACGAAAACCTAACATATCCGGGTGGTATTATATTGAATTATGTTATTTCTTTTGGTCGTCGACAACGGGAAAACGAAAAACAGAAGTGATCGACATCATATTATTCTATGTGTCTTGATTAATTATTGAAACATTTATTCAAACAACAATGTTTTAAGGTTAAGGGTTTCTTTATAATCAAAACATTTGAACGAATCAAACGGTATACTCTATAGTAGTACCTACCTGTAAAAATACCTTCAGAGAAATGAAAATTATAGTATTATTACGATTTAAATGAACATAATAAGCACGGCGACGTATAAAATAAATAAAATGAACGAAAAATAATATTATGCTCTTATAATTGAAGAAAATAATACAAAAAAAAACTAATAATAATAAATGTACAATGTACATTTGCACTTACATTGCGCAGTAATGATGACCGTTCTAAGACACAACATGTGTGTAAAGTACGACAGCAAAACTTTCACACTTATCTTAATCCGTCAGCATAAATCGACTTTGAAATACCAGAAGAATATTAAAATACACTCATAGTTGGACAGACTACATTTATTTCTCTTGTATAGTTAGATAACTCCCTCCCCTCCCACCGTTTACAAACGATGGAAATGGAGGTTGGCGGATCCCCATGTTAGCGCTAACTATACCTCATTGCTGCCATGGTTTATTGAATTACAAATTTTAACAACAGTGTATTTATGAACACTCAATGGTAGGTAATAAGTAATCTGTTTTCCTTAGGATATCACCTCTAAAGAGAATGAGAAGATTTGTAGATTTCACGAGTGGCATAAATACTAGCATATAAAATTACAATAGTTCGGTAACTCTATAAGGTATAGTAATTATTATGCTGCACCTACTTATACAGTGTTTAAAAAATCAATAACGTTTTAGATGTCAGGAAATTATTTGAGAGTTTAATATAAAAATAATTCGGGATAACGATAAAACGATAAAATATATATGAAAATTTTCAGTATACAACTATTTTTACGCTATTATAATGCTAATGAATTGGATTAAAATCATAGTTTTATCATGATGGATGGAATAAATTAGTAGTATTAATGGATTCAAATATATATCTACCATTCCCAAGTACGGAGAAAGGTGGTTGTTTGTTTTTTATTTTAGACATGAAATTTAACACACACATCGGCGGGATTAGCACGATTAACACACGACACATTATATATATAATATATATGTATAGTTGACAGTTGTTCTTACTACTGAGAATATATTACATGTTGGCTGCTCACTGAGCATCGTATAATACTTATGTCATCTTCAAATATATAAATATCTACGCGATTGCTGCAATGTATTTGAGGAATATAATAATCAATAGCGTCCAAGTGGAATTTTAAAATTTTATAAAATATTCCTACATTTTCATAAAATAAAATATTTTATTTTTTTACTAACAAATTTTGTCATTAGTGATTATTGTCATTAATATTAATATGATAAATTATTTACCATGTTCATCTATGAGGAATTAATTAAATGCAGATTCATAATTTATAAAACAATAAGATTATTTATATGATATTTATGAATTGTATATGTTAGGTATCTAGGTAGTTAAATTTGTATATTATATACCTACATGAAATATGAGCACATATAATACCACATGATACAACAAACAATAAAAACGTGCAGGATGGAAATAAAATCGATTATTATATAATATAATAATTCTTAATAGAAACATGTACTTATATTCGGCACATTAATTTGTATTAAAATATATACGTACAAACAAAAAATAGTAATGTCCTAACAAAATACTCAAAAAACTTCGTGTAAAAACTGCTTGGCATAAAAAAAAATGTAAGTTCCGTTCGTGAATGTATATTATTATAAGTAGCGTGCTACTGGATATTTTTCCTTTGCAAGCAAAATCGAAGAATCATATATGTATAGATATGATTTGGGTACTATAATATAGTGGAAAAATATCTAGTGACATACTTAATTGTGTTAGGAATTGAATTGTTTTTTGTTTCTGTTCTTATTGTAGATTTTCGTTAATATGGAAATTCATAAAATTTACAGAAATTAGTCCCACAAAAATAATTATTCAGAAAAAAAAGTTTAAAACCCAGCACAAAAACATCAATACCTATGTTAAGCTGTTGTGATATTATTTGATGGTAAGTGTGCATTTTAGCTGTTTTCCATTAATAATGAAATAAAATAATATAATCTATATTCGATAAACACAGAAAGTGCACCATAAAAGTGATAACTTTATTTTAATCGAAACGTGTATAGTTTTGTTAATTTAAAAAATTATATAACAACGAAAATTAATTATACTCAACATGTATTTACCATGAATAACAAAGTGTTATGATAATAAATACCTTGACCTTTTAACTTTTACTAAAACCAATAGATTATTTCATAGTTAAAGTAAGAGAGGACTACCTTAAACGTCAGGTGTATAAACTATGGAATTTCAATGAGATTATAAGCAAATAATTGTTGTTAAACAAAAAGAGTTTAGAGCTGGTCTAACACTTATAGGAACATAATAATGTAATTGGAGAATAACACAAACATTATAATTCATATTTATGAATAATTAATTTATGCATTTTTTATTTAGGAATTCATCGATACCACAGTTTGGAAACACTTTATATTAAAAAACGAACATCTGTAGATACACAATTTACTCCACAATAATTTATGTATCTATGTATTTATTTTTAATTTCAACAAGCATCCAACATTTAAATTTAAAATATTAAAATGTTTGAATTTAGTTTTATTTACCTGTGTAATTTGTTCGTAGTTACTATCAAATTTAAATATTATGTTTTGTAATAATATAAAATATATTTTATTATTCATAAATATTGTAATAACTTATTATTACAGTGCTATTATATATGTCAATGCAATATTTCTTGTTGTTCTCTTTCGTTAATTTAACCAATCGTCGCTTTTTCGTGTTGCCATTTTCAATTATTTTTTTTTAATATAAATAATATTTTTAATTCATTTTATGTATCAACGTGTTTCGTATTCATATTACGTACGCAGGGACTACCTATATTGTATAATAATATATCATATTATATTACAGTGTATTCATTATCACAAATATCGGCTTGATCTGTTTAAATGGTAATGATTATATTTACTGGTTAGTGGTTTGATACACCATTAAAAATAATTGTCAAGTATATTATTTATAAACTACAAGTCGGCGTGTCATTGAATACTAATTGCTGAGTTATATCTTTAAAATCAGTTAATAATAAAATAATATTTTACGCATGGTGAAATTGTCAGTATATACTATATTATGTATAGGTTAGGTAATAAAGATATTCGATGTAAGATTTTTTTTTCTTAACCCAATTGGAAAATAAAAATCCGTATATAAATCTGAAAGTATATAATATGCACAATAAATATATGGATGACATACAGAGTCATTTATCCGAATAAATTTAATATGCTTTCCAATCGTATGATGCCAAATATTATAAACCTATATCATTATTAATAGTGACTATAATATAGTCACTTAATATTATATCGATACGTGGGACGTGCAGTGTACCAAAAGTGTATTTATTCAACTCTGTTAATACGAGAAAAAAAAACATTTTCCGACCGAAAATTATTTATAATGCAATTTTAAATTTCAACAAAGTACATAAAAATGCAAATTGCCAATTTCACGCCCAACGTTTACTCACAATAATATATACAATGCATTGGATTACCGATTGCATGTGCCGAACTGAGCAATAATATATATTTTTTTATGTACTTATATGCATTTTGGATGAATCATAAAAAAAAAGAAATGACCGCACGTCAAGACAAATCTATACCGCAGCAGAAAATATTGCCATTAATACAAATAATTAAAATTAACGTTAGGTACTCAAAAAACTGTATAGATATTACGAATAACATGTATACCCTATACGGCTATACTACACAATTATATGAATAGGTCAGTGCTTAAATGTTCGTTTCTTTTTAATATATTCGAATAATATAATATTATAAAGTAGGTACCTAGGTCACAGCTGATGTATGTTCCTTGCAGTCATTGGGTGGACCCGAAGGCTCATTTAAGGGGGATAAAACTGTTTGTTAAGCTTAGCGAATAAATATTACAATACCCAAAAAGTGTAATAACTTATCAACATTTAGAAATTATAAAATCTATCGAGTTTTATTAAAAATAAAAACAATTTTTTAAAATTATTTTATAATATAGGTACATATTGTTATAACAAAAAAAATTTTTTTTGAGAAATTCTTATGCAAATTATAAATAAGTAGTAAATGATCTACTTACCACATGAATAAATTAATAATAAAGAATCTTGTAAGAAGCCTTTCAAATTATATTTTCTTTGCTTAGTATAAAACTGTTACAATATATTATAATAAGGGTAATAATATACAGAAATGCTCGTGAGTTCAATGTTGGAAATTATTATAGTCCAATCTACGTAGTAAATTAATAAATTATAAAAGATCCGAAATCATATTTTTCGTATGCTTTATTTTTAATTTAATTACTCCAGTTTACATTCATTCTTCATTCGATACAAAACAAGGTATTCATCCTTTATTATTGAGAAGAAAATATTTTGATACTAATTGTTTTATATGTAATCTTGTTAATAATAAAATTGAATGTTCTAAATTATTAATAGATATATACTTAAATGTGCCATCAGCTTTTAACTCTAGAAACAACGATCCTTTCTTTATTACTCGTCACTTTCAATATTACAGTCATTTTAGGCCTATTAATACATGAATGATTATTCATTGTAATAATATTACACATTTAATATTATAGATTTTGATTTCTTTCACCATGATCTAAAATCAATTATTCTGTAATTTCATTGTTTTTACTATTGTAATTTGTATTAATATTTAGTTTATTATTTAGTGTTTATTATTTTAATATTCTGTATTCACTGTATTGTTTGCCTTCGGTGAGCTTTATTAATTGTTATTTGTTATTAGTAATATGCATAGATTAATAATGATAATATTTATATTTATATGTATCTATAGCTAACATTTATTTACATTATTTATTTATTTTTTTTTTTTAGATAAGCTGTTCACAGAAACATTTTTACTGTATTTTTATCTTTCTTTTGAGATCTCCTGGAATAGTTAGGATTATTGGGAATGGTGAGTTTGTCTGTAAGTGAAGCTTTTGTAATGAATCTTTGGGTTTTGGGGATAAATGATTCAATCCCCCTCCCTTCCAAAAAAAACATGACCAAATTACACCACTGAAATATTTGAATACATTATTGGTATTGGAAATGTTGGCTGAACATCATAATTGGGAACAAATAGCTATTAGACACTTAGCAGTAGCTTATATAGCAATAGCTTAGTAGTTAGATTATATTTGTTGAGATAAATATTGGACGAAAAAGGCGAAGTTGTTGGTTGAATAGCACTATAGTGACAGTATTTTATTTATTATGTGAGGTAATCAATTAAGTCATCGATCGATGATAGTTTGATGTAAGCATAATAATATTATAATTATAATTGTTGCTCCTTATTAATAAAATGCCGGCTCCCATCGCACAAAACTATACATTAAGATACGTTTAAAATCGATATTAGATATTAATTTTTAATCCATGAGGCATTCCATACGTTTAAAGTAGCTATAAATTTAAATTTTAGTTATGGCGGAAATGTACCTTATAGTTATATTACACTTATATAAGTATGTTATCATGAATAACTGTATATGGACCAGAGGCAGAAAACAATAAGCGTGTCGAGCCTGTCTTATCGTTGAATATTGTTATAGTTATTAGGCGCCGAACCCATTTTTATGTCGTTTCGTTATGGACTCATGTATCTCGTTTTCAGAGACGCACATTCATCGTGTCAACAAATCGATTTCATTTTTGTTGGCGTCGTTTCTCGGACTATGCGCTCTTCGGATGGCGCGTCGTAGAATCGGTCGCAGTGCGGATGGAGGTCGCGGACACGAAATAGAACAATCTAAAATAAAAAAAAGATTGTCGTTTCGATACCGTGAGCGTGTATTATTGTCGCGATTATCGATATTGAATCGCGCTTGGACGCGTCGCACCGCGGCGACATCCGATGGTTCGAATAATATTATATAGCTAGGTATTAGTCGCAGCGCCTACGCGAAAAATGTACGACACAAACAACAATGATATCATAATAATAATAAATTATATAATATTATGCACTCTGTATAAGCAAAGTCTGACTAAAAAAAAAAAAAAAAAATGTTTGAAAAATACGCGTAAGACCGGGAACGTCACTTGCACAGCGTGTAAACTACGATCGAACCATGTGATCGAATAATAATTTAATATATACTATTATACTTATAATATCATTATACTGTTACAATAATATGCGTTTGCGTGTGTGTGTGTTTAAGAAATAGCGATAGCAGCAGCGACCCGTTTCGAGGGAACACAATATTGTAATGCGTTCGTTATTGTTATTATGATCGTGTGTTTGGGCTTTCACGAAAACCGTAGGACGCGTATTTTATTTGGCGAGGTCTTGACGTCCGGGAGTTTGATGATATTGAACTGAGTTTGATGATATTATTACATTCATATGCACATATATATATATATATATATATATGTATTTATATAGTATGTTCTATGTAGGTACATTTAAGACCGTACATGAATATACACACAACGCCGGTCAATGCTATTTTTTTTTACGTGACTTCTGGACGGAGAACAGCAAATACTACTGCCGTTTTGTATGACGAGGTACATAAAATAATTGACAAAATATTTTAACGCGACATCATAAGCATAACGCACCTGTTTGTCCGACCTCTACGTCACACTCTACGCACTCACTGGTATATTATGAAAATTTTTTTCGTTCAAGTTTATATTATAAAATACCAACATGATCCGATGATGTTTCCACGTACGTGATGTATCCCACGGATAAATCTTCGGAGCATATAGCCACTATTTGTTATTATAACGAATGAGCGAGGCTACCTATACCTAATAATATCGTTAGCATACACAAACGTATAATAGGAATACATATGCGAACTAGGAAAAAACGAGTTAAAATTGCTTACAAGTAAGGTACCTACCTACCTACAAATGGTAGCAAGTTTAAATAAAAATAGTGGGTAAGTGTGTAACGCTCTGCTATACATTTATGTGTGTTTACAGAGTCACTGTAATGGATGTGCAAACCATTGTACCTATATGAGAAATGATTCTGAGCGAAGACTGTCAGCCAAAAAATTATATTACTATCTAAGTATATTAATGATAATTACGAAAATACCATACGCAATTGAATGTCATAAGATGAAAATGAATATTTTTTATTAATTACCTATAGGATAATTTCAACTAATTAATGTTATCAAGTGTATTTCATTTTTGGAAAATGAATACCTATGGTTTATTGAAACGTGGGTTAATATACATATCTACCAAAATAAACGATTAGGATTTACTCATTTTTTAAATAACTGCGGGCTGCGGTTATCTTTAATATATCTTCATATTTTTTTTTTAAATTAAAAATAACAAAAGTAACTATGATTATTTTGTATTATTTAGTACGATGTTATGTATTTGTTAGTTAAATTATTTGTCATTGGTTACTGTAGCAATTTTTAAATTTTAACCCTCCCCCCCTATTTCTCCACTCAGATCCTAAAAAAAGTACTTATACAATATATGCAGTGCATAAGCCGTATAATTAGAATAATGTTTCTTCAACGTTTTTAGTTTTATTGATTTAACTAATTAAGAAACGAATTAGAATATTCAAATAACGAAAAACAAATTAACTTATTTTTTATACTGTTAACGTCATAAAACCAATC
Organism: Acyrthosiphon pisum; assembly: GCF_005508785.2. NCBI lineage: Eukaryota > Metazoa > Arthropoda > Insecta > Hemiptera > Aphididae > Acyrthosiphon > Acyrthosiphon pisum. The sequence goes on along the minus strand of NC_042495.1, from coordinate 39,778,235 downwards.
TGTACACCAAAAGATATCAATCGCAATTTAAAGTCCTCGATCTAAAATTCCATAAAATAAATATACGTATCGAATTCCGTTATTTCTTAAATTAAGATTCGTACATTTTTTTTAACAGATCCAGTCCCGAAAAATATTTTAGATTCTGAGTGGAACGATGAATGTATTGATTTTACAATGATGTGTGCGTTTTTTTTTTTTTTTTGTGTCTGTCATCACCTTTTAGGACAGTAAAAGTGCTTGGTTTTTCTTCAACAGTACCTTTTCTGATAGGAAAGTGAATCTAGTTGGTATTTTGGGGGGGTCAAAAGTAAAATTATTTCAACAGTTTTCAAAAGCGCCGAGAAAAACAAAAGAAAAATTAAGGAAAAACGGGAATTTTTGCGCAAAATCTGTTTTCGAGAAAATTGATTTTGGTTTTTGGTGTAACTTTAAAACGAATGACTGTAGATACATGAAATTTTCACTGGTTGTTTATATTTCCATTTTCTATACATGATAAAATTTTCAAAATATTTTGATTTGTTTTGAGCTGTTTACGGACAATTTCATTTTTCAATTTTTTTAATTTTTTTTTCTATAAATATCAATAAAATTTTATTTGTTTGATAAAAATGTGTGAAAATTTAATGCAAGGCTCCTGATATATTGTTACAATAGCATTTGTAAAATATTAAAAATACATAGGCACACATTTTTTTTTATAAGCATTTGACGTTGAAATTTTGACAAAATTTATCAAATTTAAAATTGAATAATTATTTTGTAGTTAAACATTTATAAAATGTTCAACTTTTATATCTAAGGATTGAAAATTTAAAACAAGATTTCACGTAAATATTTAATTCTGTTACCAAAAATTCTAAGAAATACATAAGCACAGTTTATTTTTATAGTCCTTTTAAGTTCAAATTTGGACGAAATTACGTATTAAAAAACCTGGAATAACTATTTTAGTTATTTTGTTGTGATTGTATAATATTACTTGTGGGTACTTGAAACTTTCTAAAGTATACTATTATATATCTATGATAGTACCACGGTTTGTTGTTGATGTATAACGCGTTACCTAATGGATATTGTGATATGATTAACTTGGAATTTATTATTGATACCTATTATAGGTAAATTTTTTTTTTAATACTATAGATAAGTATACCTATAATAGGTATGTCTAATACCTAGACTGACAAACCGTCTCCGCTCAGAATCGTTTTTCTTATCCAGTGATATTATATCATTGAATTCAAATTTAATACTATCCATTATACAGTGACCCACTTGTAACCTACTGTACAGCAGAGCGACATCCACTTACCCACTTTTTTACGATTGAAAACGATTGCGACACAATATCGTTCAGGTTCGATACACTTCCGACATAATATTTTCTACTATTATATATTATTATCTCAAACGTTTCCTAACATAATTTTATTATTTTCTAATAACATATAACCCTTTATCATAAAATATTTATTTATAGCCATAATATTTTGTTGGTATGATTTTCCATAGGAAATTAACATATTAAATACATAAGCGAAATTTCGGGTCAATATGTTCTGTGTATGAAATAATCATTAAGATTTTAGAATGCATACTTGATTATATAGGTAATATTATATTTTTTAATTTAAATTAATTGAGATTTCTAAGTTCTTAACGTCTCTGGAGCCGCTCTGTTATAAGGAAACTATAATCTATAATTATATTCTTTCAATTAATTTTTGTATAGTCTTCACTTTTGAACGGTTAACAAACAATAATTAAAGTTTTCTGGCATATAGGTATAAATATTCAAACTATATAGTTATACGGTTTTTGTAATAGTTTAATATAGCTAATTAATGTATACATATATTTATACGGTCAACTATATTATGGTAGATCCGTTTCGTAATATTTTATTTAAATGATTTATTTATATCCTCATTAGGATACAGTTAAGATTGTTTCTACTTTTTAATAGCCAAGTTTGGATTTCATCATAAATTATGCTTTTAATTAAATTATCAGCGCACATATAGTCTAATGATCATAATATACTGCGTGTCTGCTCGTGTTTGATGTCACGCGTTTAATAATAATTGCCTGAAACATTGCTTGGTTTGCAGATGACGGCGACGTGGTCGATTATTTCACTTAAGGTTTTTCTCATACCTAACGATGAAGCGCGGAAGATTTCATGCGTAGGACAATATTATTATTTACGACCATTTATCATACATATTATGAAATAAGTAGTTGAAATGCCTCTTCAATACCTGCCAGAAGTTGTTAATGTAGCTCTAAATTAATTGAATATTTCAGTCATTTTTTAGTTAATACTTAATACCTATAATACTTCAGGTATAATGATGAGCAGTGTAAAACAGCAAAGGGTAGGTAACCCGTTAAAGTTGAGGTCTATTAAATAAACCTATTCTGTTTATCCAAACCAATGCTACTACCAATAAAAATATAACTGTTTTGAATTATGTATTGTAATTTGTAAATTGAAATTTTCGGAAAAGTTTTCAAACGAATTTTTATAAAACTTAATTATCTATTTATGAATAAAAATGATTTATGTTAGTAAAAACTCACAGTGCCAAATATTCTTCAAATTATACGATACGTATTGTAACTGAAAGAACGGACTAACATAAAAACTTTTATTCTTATCCATATTTTAAAATTTTAAAATTAATTATAATGACGTTCGTAAGTTTTTCAGCTACATTCTGTATATTATTTTCATTAAATCAATAAAATGTACTATTATAATAAGTATGACCGATTCGTCAGTAATAGGCAGCTGAATGTTTAGTTAAACATTTTAAATATTATCTGATATTACAAAATAGCAATAACATTTTCGTAGGTATATAAAAACGATGAATATTATGAATCATAACTTATAATAGGTACTGCTTTAAATTTGATTGAAGTTTTACATTTTAAACGGTTCCCCATATTACCTATACAGAGGTCCCGGATTATATATCATAATATAATATACTTGCTATTTATTTATTTTTGTTGTTGTAGAAATCCATATTTTCAAATTCTTGAGATTTTTGTACTATCTATTTAAGGAGTGTCACGTGGATAAATAAACTTCTATTTATTGAGTTAGACCCCTCCCTCCGTTTTAGCGATTTATATTAATCTATCAATATTTATAATTTGTAAAAATGGTTCAAGTATAAAGAACCATTTTTAAGGATTATTATCCTTTGCATAAATTTTCTAATACCTAAGAAACTACTTGTTTGAATTTTGAAAATACTTACACAAAATTTTCAAAAATATTATCCACTAAATAATTTGCAGTCAAAAAGAGGGATTCATATTTGAAAAACAAAAGTTTGTGTAGCCAAATGACACTTCTTTAAAAGTACAAAAAACTTGAAAATATGTTATTGTGTTAGGTTAGAAATTTAAAAATTCAAAAAAAATCAGAGTTTTAAAATTTGATAGTTAAAGGAAAAAAATCTAGGGGGATGTGGGGGGGAGATAAGCATGCTTGGCGATTCGTCCCATATATCGTCAAAGGATTTACTCCCAAGTCGTTTCACACGAGCCTACCGCTCTGTCTCCGCGTGTATCATCAACAAACCCGTTCGGTGCGGCAACAACTAACAAGTTCATTGGAAGTACCTATATTATAATAATATGCATATAATATCAGCTGGCAGTGTTGGCGCGCATAATATTATTAGTTCGTGATAGGAAAATTACATTTTATGATAACAATTTATCAGCGTTTTATATTATAAAATATATACGAATGTACATTATAATATATTATATTATTATTATTATTATATGGCATGGCGTCGTATGCGTGTAAAGTGTTTCTTTTGACACATTAAATTTGCCAGTGCATTAAACGCACGTCCGATAACGAGATCACGGATTTTATATAACTGTTGTACATATGCGCGTACCCACGTACAATGCGTGTAAAGTGTTCTTTTAAATTATTTGTCATCGTAGATATACTACAGGCCGGGTGATTGGTTTTCTTTTCAGTTTCTACATGCACGGAGGTATTTGCGTTGTCGTAAGACGTATTATAGGTATAGTCGTTCGCAGCAAACGGGGTTAGTTGTATTGATTGTTGTACGTACGCTGTACTGACGTTATTGTAGTTATAAGTAAAACACAAAAATATAAAACAATGTTCAATATTACATAGTTATACCTCGGCCTGCGTGATCATAAGATGAATTGTTGATTTTTGTTCAAAAAACTTTCCAGTTCCAGAAAAAAGTATAAATATAAGCTTAATCAATATGCCTACTTACTTACTGTAGTATAATATATAACTGGTATGAATAAAACATTAACGAAAAGCAAATTGTTTTATTAATATGTGAAATTGAATAAAAATTCAGTTGTACGTAAAATAGACCGTTTGATTAAATGACTATGATTACACCATAAATTAATTATTTTGTAGTTTGTTATATAAAGAGTTTTAAAAATAAATTATATTTCTACATCTGGTTTACAAGATTTAAATGTGACTATATTCATGTCCACCATATTACTTGAACTATAGTACACATAATGTATTAATTTACAATGTTTTAACTTAAGTGTTTAAGTTTTATTTTATTGAAATATAATAATTATTACAGTGTTCTTTTATACGCATAAAAATTGAGATACCTATACTATTATTGAAAATAGATGAAAATAGATGAAAATAGATGAAAACAGATAAATTATTGGTAAAAACAAAATGTTTAGAATAAAATATATTAAATCATATCTTAAAATGGTGTTTATTGCAGTGTGACAATACAAATTATGAAGCACAGCATGAAATTAAAGAACTAATTCATAATTGCTAACCAAGTGCTTATGTTTTTCAAATTAACTACGTGCTATATAATATACTTTATATATTTTACTGATTTACATCCATATAATAGTACAATAAATAATTATAATTTATTTAAATTAATTAATTTATAGTTGTATCACCTGTATGCATCATGCATGAATCATGTATACGTCGTGTGCAGTGTGTTTATTCAATTCAAGAAAATATATCACGAAGTGGATACTCGTTAAATATTGAAAATAATTGTTGTCTTTATATTAAACTACTCTAAATAAATTGAAATGTTTTTTACTTTCTAAAACTGAATAAAAAGAAACTTAATTGCGTATAATATATAGTTTATGAATAATACATAATATAGTATCGGTACATAATACAAACTGTGCAGCGGACGATTGTGTATGTACAGTGTAAAACAGAGTATAATATTATTATTGGTAGTTGCAGCGATCTAATTGTTATTCTTTTTCGTTATTTAAATTACTTCGATTGATACCGATTTTGTTTTAGTAGTCAAAATTAATCAAAATATGACGCTCAATGGCGGACGGCTCCGGTCACGGAGGTATATTTAAATATTATACAATATTATACACAATACATGGTTATCTGCGTTATACACGGAATTCTATATTCTTGAATAACACACGTAAATCGATACGTTCGTAATAAGTGTACATAGATAAATCGTCGTCGTCACCGAGTTCAAATCACTATTATACGGGAGGAATGTTCCAGTATAGACGATATTTATCTCGAAGCACTTACATATTTTTGTCATACACGTCATAAAAGTATAATAATATTGTGTTGGCGCGAGACAGTGCAGACCGATCGAAATTTTCAACAAGTTTTCTCCGTAAAAAAACTCGTTGAACTTATTATTATACGTATATAATATTATAGTTAATAATTCAGAACGGCGCGCTTTGGATTAAATTTTAATTGCGACTCGTTTTCTATTCGCGCTCGTATATAATATTATAACGGTTATTGGTAAATGTATAAATTATGAAATTTCTGTTTATCCGTGCGGATACACGAGCGTCGGGTAGGTAGAGATACATATAGGTAGTACCTATCGTTTTTTTCATCATCTTATTATATCGGCCGACAAAACGCACTTACTGCAACGAAGTATATATTATTATAGTTATTTTTATCACACGCGGTGTTTAGAAAACACGCGTTGTACATATTTTACGATTTTGTGACGCAAAATAAAGAAAATGCTCGATCATGCATAAAATTACGCATGTACAAGACGTAAAAACACTACCATAATACCGACTACAACTAAAAAACTACGATTTATATTATCGTATACGATTAATCTATATAAAAACGAATGCCGACATTTAAATCTGTCTCGCCTGCGGTACGATGTTATTGTAATACCTGCTACAATTTTGCACGAATTCTTTGAGGAAATACTCTAGAGAAACGCGTAGAATGTAACCAGCACATAGTCCACAATCTACAACCCTTATGAACTTAGCAGCGCAATGATAACAATCAACTTTTGAAACAGTCTAACGAATTTGTTAGTGAGTTGTTAGAGATTGTTAGACAACTTTCAAAGTTTGTTAGACTTTATTTTCAACGCTAGCCCACTTTCATTTATTGCACTGCTAACTTCACGGCAGCAGTACAAA
>NC_042495.1:39768836-39771580 GCF_005508785.2 Acyrthosiphon pisum | reverse complement strand
TGAAGATAAAAGTGCAAAAGTAAAAAAAAAATCTAGCATCAAAAATAAAGTCTAACAAACTTTGAAAGTTGTCTAACAATCTCTAACAAGTCGTTATACGTCATTTGAGCGAAAAAAAAATGTTCTAACAAACTTTTGTATTGCTGGCGTGAATTTAGCAGTGCAAAAGTAAAAAAATTCTAGCGTCAAAAATAAAGTCTAACAAACTTTAAAAATTGTCTAACAATCTCTAACAAGTCGTTATGCGTCGTTTGAGCGTAAAAAAAAGTTCTAACAAACTTTTGTACTGATGCCGTGAAGTTAGAAGTGCAATAAATGAAAGTGGTCTAGCGTTGAAAATAAAATCTAACAAACTTTGAAAGTTGTCTAACAATCTCTAAAACCTCACTAACAAATTTGTTAGACTGTTTTAAAAGTTGATTGTTATCATTGCGCTGCTAAGTTCACAAGGGTCAATCCACATACTATATAAATATTATGAAGTCATACTAAGGGCCTACTTACCTACCTGTTGAGTATTTGACAACTATTTTTGTATTTCAAATACGTAAACAACCAGAACCTACCTATTTAAAATATAATATTAAATATTATGTAGTACCTACTAATTTTGTGATTTTATATTTGAAAATATTAAATAGGTACTAAATTAAAAACAAAGTAATGTAATGTGTACCTAACAGCTATGCTACTCATAATACTAAATTATATTAAGATTTATCTGGCGACTTAGTCTAGATTCAATTTCAATATAAATATATATTTTTAACCAATATAAAAAATTATATATAAATATTATATATATTAAGGTACCTAAGTTTGTTTATTGTTGTATACATTTATATAATACAAATTTACATACATTTATACAAGGAAAAACTTAAAATTTACGTTTTTAGAATTCTGATTTCTGGTCCTGAAGAGCCCTGAACGACAAGTAACCATGAACTAATCACAATATTTTTCTAATGTATTTATTTTTGTATTCAAGTACATGTTGGAAAATAAGTTTAAATAATTTTTTATTCAAGTATTTATAAGCACCTATTTTAAATACCTAAGTTTTAAAAATATTTTCCAATATGTACTTACAAGATAATAATAATAATATCCGTGATACACAGACGCAGTAGTAGTAGTAGAAGCTAGTAGTTGTAGTACCTGTTATAATAGTAAGTTAGATACCTATAATTTTGCTGAAAAATGATCCGGTCTTCTTTCGGCAGGCGTACTTTACGCCTATACATACATCGCCGGATGAAAATAAACGAATTCCAACTGCATATAATAATTACGCGTGGGATTACTACCTGTACTTACCTGTCATCCATCTACACGTGTACAGGATGATCCGTTTTATTGCTACATTATTTTTTTAATTCCATTTTTGTGTACTGTGTATTTACATTCTACATGCCTACAAAAAAAAAAATTATAACTATTTTTTTTTTATCACTGCTATTCTTAATGGTAGCGTATTTTTAATTCATACTATCTGAAGAAGAATATTTTCCTGAAAATATCGACACGCGATATGTTTAAACACTGAATATTACACAATTTATATTTGCTAAGACTAACTCCACTCCTAAGTCCTAATGTGTTTAAACATCAACATATCTTGTAGATAATCCTGTTTTTGCTGTAATTAAAAAAAAAAGTCCTATTTGAATAAATAGTAACCAATTAGATTTTGTAAAATGTTCCGTTTCAGACTATTTGTAAAAGTGCGCGAGTGAGACGTGGCTTGCAGGATCCCGAATAAAGTGTGAAATTGATTTCTCGATTATATGATGGTGTCAAAATGGTTTGAAATTATTTCTCACAGATAGTCATAGTTTGAGTGATTTTATATACCAGTAGGTACCTACATAGTATTTAAGTATCCGGGAACCTATAGGTGTTTTAATATCATTAATACACTGCAGAGTGTGATAATGCACCTAATATTTAACAGTCAACTTTTTTTTTATCAATATTCATTTTATTTTATTTTGATATGTAATTATTAACAAATAACAATTATAAACTATTAACATAAATTAGTAAAATAAAAAAAATGTACAGTGGGTAATAAGTTATTACGAACATAAAGTTGGTTTTAATTATATATTACGACAGTCCATTCTGTTATACCCTGTAAAATATTGCATGGTGTGAAATACGGAAACCGGTACCCATATAAGAAGGAACAAGCGTTGTTCGTTGCTTGTCGTAATAGCGATGCGTTGTTTATCGTATAATGATACGACTAGGATTTTAAACTTATGATTTCAGACTGATTTAGACTGTAGGATTTGATTTTGTTGCTTACGTTATATATATTTTATTGAATTCTATTTTATAACTCGATATAAGTACCTACCCATTAAAAATCGATGATGGCAGTTTCACCACAGGTTCAATTGGATTTTTAAAATTTACCTAGATAAACACACATTATGATTATAATATTATTCATAATAATTATTAAATTATGATTGATGGTCGTAATAAAGCAATAAATAATGAATAACCGACTACAGCAAGGGACGGTAATAGGCGGCCCGTGTTCTACATTTTGACTGCGGAGAAAAAATAAAACACACAAAAAATGTAATTGTTTACTGGCCAATTATTGAACTGCTAAATATATTTCCCTTTAATGCTAATTTTTTATTGATAATTTATCTCCATGTAGAACCATAATAACTTGATAAACAAAAAAAAAGATTTTCTGGACCTAGAAATTAATTTTTCAAATA
>NC_042495.1:39718008-39768786 GCF_005508785.2 Acyrthosiphon pisum | reverse complement strand
TGGCCCCTCAAACAAGTCCGCTAAGCATCCTTATTTTTTAGTTTTGTAGGATCTAAACCTCCACGCTCACATTAATTTTAATAATGTTAGACCTCCTGAAATTTGAATGGATGGGACACCGCCCTCGCCTCGTTTAATCATTAATCATCAATAAATAGACTACGCAATTCATCAAACCCAAAAAGTGAGACTAGAAAATGACTAGCCGATGACCAAAATTGGCACCCTAGCACTTCCTGATATCGTTTTTTAAATAACTCTTTAGATGTTTCCGTATAAAGTCTAAACCCTGTAGTACAAAATAGTGTGCTCACTAAAAAATGGCAAAAAAATATTCTGGATCCCATATCCAAATACGTACAAAATATTACGGTTAAGTTTGGGTTTTCAAAAATGAGACTTGAGGCGCTGGTGTGTAATAGGTACGTATGGAGTACATAATGTTAAACGCGTCCACTAAATCCGCATCTACGTCATTGAAGTTTTCTACTATTTTTTTTGAAACTACGTAGTGAGGCGGTGGTGGGCCGTATCATAGCATACCAAAATATAAGATTACATAATAATATTATGTACCTAATATGTAAAATTGTGTAAAAACCGTTTTTGTACTTGTCTTGTTTTGATCATGACTTGGTGTTGGGTAGGGGAACTGGGAAGGGTGGTTCTTCTGATATGAATACGTAAAAAATTGATTTTTATCAGACAACCTTATAATAATATATGCTTGAACAATTGTACAATACGTATAGGTACGCTCATATTATATGATATTTGATGATAGTATAATATATTAGCTGTTACATATATTGTTTGGAAGTGGGAACTATTTATGTTTTAAATACGAAATTCTATTAAAAGTCATAACTCATGAGTCATGATTAAATATTCTAGTTTTGCATTATATTGAAAACAAATGTAGATATATGATAAATTCCAACGCTTCGATATATTTACACATTTGAGGCACATCTGTAGTCTGTGGTATTCGGTAATTGTTGCGATGGTGTGTGGTGTTACACTGGTGGTGTCGAAAATCGTTGCGTAGCGTCGTCGGTGGCTTTCACCGGGACCTAATAATAATAATATAATAATAGCTGCTATATATATATAGTATATTATATACATATAGATTATATTTTATTACATTATTGCATCGCGGTTGTAAGTTTTATATAGGCACCTATTTTATAAGACCGCCGTCGTGACCCGAAACGGATTACAGTCGGTCGTCGGCGGGCGGATGACCCGCCGCGACCACATTGGCAGACGGCGGGAGACTTCTCGGAGTGCGCGACTCCGCGGACGTCACCCGCTGCCGCTGCTGCAACTATGTAGGTACTTCGACGAAGACTCGAGCGTCTTATACCTATTTCCTATATTATACACCTGCACCATTCGCCGCTACCTTAGAGAACCGCGACCACGAAAAGACTTACGATATACCTATACACGATGTACCATACCCTATATATTATATTATAGGTAATATATGCGTTATCGGTGCCCCCGTTAACCGGTTAATTATTGACCGGGCCACCGATTAATTCAATCGATATATTATTTTATACGCACCGTGCGCGGCTAAGTCAGCCCGCCTGCCCGTACCCACCTCCTCCTCCTGCCAGTGGCTATTTACACCCGCCCGTCACGACCAGTACCTAGATATATATATGATATATACATCCCAGCTAGCATATTATAATATACTACTATAGTATAGGTACGCGCAGTAGATCTGTGGGCCGCCGTCCGGCAATAAACATAATAAGAATCGTGAGGTTCGGTTGCAGCGGACCCGATCACGATGGACCGATAAATCATAAGCGTCTTGCGATATCTCGAGCGCGGGCGCGCGCGCGCACTTTGCGCACTTAAATATTTTATATAATATAATATTGTATATATGCTACTCGTATATCTTATTATTGTTATATTTGATTATTATTATTATTATATTTGTGTGCGTATGACGTTGTGCGCAGTACGCGCATATATTATAATATAAGAATTTGCCGTGACGTCGAGAGCAAACTCGATGATGTTAGTAATAATAATAATGAAAAGTGCAGGCCGTCGCCCATCACCTCGGCGACCTCTCTCGCCGACGGCCGCGCGCGCCACACGCACATCGCCACCGCGCCCGACTTCGAGGAGACTGCCATGTAGCTGTACACTGTAAGTACCACGCACCGAGCATATTATAGAGTCGACGAAAAAACGCAACTGGGGACGAAGATTTCCACAACGACCGCGACCGAGGTAGTGGTTATGATGCTATATCTGACTGATCGCGGACGACTGCCGTGGTCGTCATCGTCGTCTTCCCCGGGCGACCCCGGCAAAACCGACCGGTTTTCGCCACAACACATTTGCCATGGCCCCTATTTTTCGAATACTATCTACGTTCACAGCGTTTTTGATAAACATCTACTACTAGGTATTAAAAAAATTGTAGAGTTAAGTTTTAAATTTTTTCCGATTTGTTCGTCGATACACATGATTCGTTTTCCATGTCGTACTTTCAATAATCTAGGTATAAACTATAAATTATATTATATAGGTTGTTGCAGTTATAGATATACATCAACTGTTGAAATATATCTCCGTGGTTAAATTTTCCGTTTGTGAGTCAATTCACGTCGCAAACCTGCAGCTGTAAGCCGTTGTAAAACAACTTGACGAGACGTTATAAGAATTTAATTATTATTATATTATACACTTTGGGCCACTCAGCACAGTTCAAATCGTATTATGTTGACTTTAAGCACGTGTTTCCAAGGTTCCGGCAAATATTTTCACAATTGATATTATTATAATCACATATTTTAATAGCATACAATGCTATACATACATAGTATGTTATAAAGAGTTTGTAAATTATACTCAAGCACATTAAATAATTATTGACACAACAAAAACAAATTGAAATATTATAATAATTAACTGTCAGCTGACGGTTCTATCAATTTACCTTTATTTTCACTACAAAGTACTATCTGTGCAGCAATTTTTTATTAATTTTGTTACTTTATCTTAAGCTTTTATTATATAAAATTATTCTGTAGGAATAAGAAAATAGCAAATGAACAGCTTGTCCATAAAATAATAAACATGCCATTATTCGCATTTTTTATTATTGTAACGACGGCAACAGGTGAGCTAAAAAAATTCCTCGACAGTATTCTTCTATGATGTAATTAGTCAAGTAAAACGAGATTTTAATATTCTGGATCCAATATAAGAATTCGTGCGCGCATATTATTATGTTGCGAAAACTATTGAATTATTGATATTCTCTTATTTAAACGTCATATTATCGCGTGTTCGCAAAAATATTATTTATGAACTGCTAATGATTTTGATTAAGGCGCTATTCAAAGTAACATAATGACGTGTGACCTTAAAGATTATATATATATATTTTTTTTTATTACGTTTTGGAAACCTTCGATAATTTTCTTTTCTAATATAGCTACATAGCACCAATTATTGTTACTTTACCAATACATCGGTGTGACATCTGATTTAAAACTCGTTTCGCGGTCATTTTTATGATAAGTACGCATTTTAATATTGTTCATAATTTATGGCGCTTCAAGTTCGACCGAGTGGAACAATCGAATCTTCGTTCACGCCTCCGCACATACATAGTCCTTCGCACGTACCGTTTATGCATGTGAATGTCAACATAATTGGGAAAACGTGTACATTATAATATTGTAGCTGAACGAGTAATAAATGAAAGCTATTCATGAACGAGGTAATTATATTTTATTTTCCAATATTTCCTGGAGTGTATAAATTGTTTTGGATGTCCGTCAGATAATCGAGAATTATATGAATATAATGAATTGTAACGACGATTTATCTAAATCTCATTTGCTTAATACTTTAATGAAAACAATTATACCCACATTTACATTGTGTTCATGCTTATTAGAGTCATACTAAACATAAAATAAATAAGGTCAAGTCTAATCTAAAGAAATGATCAAGAATTTTTTTCTTTACACGTAACAATGTTAATACCAGCATCAAGAAAGTGTTCAGGTAAGCTGTAATAAGCACGCATAGATACATAATAATATGCGAATAGAAGTATTAATAATAATAAGCAATTTAATAGGTATACTGGTTAAGAATGATGGTTCACACGTCCATTGCTGATTACAAAATTGCTTTTCAGTGGCGTTTATTTTGCTTGGAATTACTATTCGTGGCACGTAGGTAGGTACCTAATCATTAAGTATTATTCAACGTGTATAATACCCGAATACCGATTTAATTTGCAACATTATATAAGTAGTGTTATATTCTATTTGTTTAATTCCATACGTGTTCGAACCTAATTATTGATATTATTATATAGGTACCTACTTCATACTTGAAAGAAAAAAAACAACACGTCAACGTATTTGATTTGATAAACTTGGCATCCTTTCGTTATAATCATTACCTATCTGCATTTAAAATAATTAGTGGGTACTTCTGAAAGCTAATGTAATGATGACAGAGTATATATTATTTTATATTAAAACGTGTATGAAACGATAAATGTTGCCACATTTATTCAATTAACAGACACGATCACATTGCGCGCACATTGAAGTTGCGTCTGCCAATCGAATACACTTCCTTTGAAAGAAAAAAAAGAAAAATCGCTATACCGGGTGTTTTGCCGTATTTGTCCTTGAACATACCCACCCACCTTTATCAATTATAATCCTCTACTCACCTAAGTTTAGGATAAAATTAACTGTCTGAATACATAACTAAAATTATAGTAATTATACCTATACTTTAAAAACATAATATACATGGAATAATTAAGTGTAATTATGATTTTAAAATGCGAAAACAACAATTTTTTTTTAAAATTCGAATTCATAACAATAAACCGAAAAATATATCGTTAATTTGTAAAAGCTGTGGATCAATACTTTCGTTAAGTATGATAATATTTTCCAAAATAATATTTGAAACACTAACGAAATAGGTTCGCATCAAATATGCGGTGAAACACTCTGTATACAAACACTAATTATCTCGGTATATATAGAGATAATAATATCACAATCACAGCGAATGTTGCATTGCTATAAAATATAATATAACTAGTTCGGAATACTATCGACCATGCCGGATATCTATAAAAAGCATCCGCACGCGCACTTGTCTGAAAAACATCTCACAACTGTATTCCGTTCAAGATAAATAACAATAATAATAATAATATAATATGTAACGAAAAACGAAGACATTTCGACCACTGTAATGTTTCTACGCTGCAATATATTATGTGCGCGCCGGACAGTCGTTTATGGAGAAGAAGTGTGTTTGGCGTTGTTTCGTAATGATTATTATGTTATTATAATGCTAGTGGGATCGGCCGTCCCTTTTTCGGACCACCGCGGTCGGACCACCGGATTTGGGAAGATCCTTGAGACGTCGTAACCGTTCACGCGTGTGCGAAACGAAAAGAAATAATAATAATAACAAAAATCGAAAAGAAAAGTACGTCGCTCGTAATAATATTTTAATAATAATAATAACGATGATAATAATAATAATAATAATAATAATAATAATAATAATAATAATAATAATATAACGACGACCGCGACATAAAAGAGAGCTCGAGCAATCAAGAATGATTTATCACGAGTGTCGTACCCGACAATCTCGTCACACACACACACAACCTCGCGCGTGCGCATGCCGCACACATAAACATGTATATATCGGCTGCGATGTCGTTATACGTTATGGAAGTGCACAGCATCTGTGCGGAAGAGAAACGGACGGATTTATTATTATATAGGTACAGCGTTTCAGTCCCGGTCGCAGAAATGGCATTTAAGCTAATTAATTACACACTGCAGGCATAATAGCTACACGGCTGGTATACGTTCGGTGATTCTTTTTCCATTTATTTCATTCAGTCGTCTTTGCTAGCGCATTTGAAATAACATTATATAGTACCCGAGTTATACGCAATATTATAGGTAATAATAATAATAATAATAATAAATAATACGTCCGCGCCCGCGTGTGCGGCGTAAGGATGACGTCGCGCTTTTCTCCCCTAATATATCGACACGAACATCCCCGCCTACATATGTTTCAAGTCGAGTATCGCGTTATGATATTGTAGGTATTATATATTACGTTTAGCTCTCCCGGCATTCAGTGTGTATAATAGTATAATAATATAATATCTGCGACTATAAGCGCGGCACAATACGGATTCGAATGTCCGTACGCCGGTGCAATAAAGACCGTACTATTTCGTTTCTCACGAGCGAGGAGATCAAATAATCGACCGACCGAATCCATTAGAAATCATCGGCTGTGATCGCGGACGATACGCGTGCTTCCTAATAAAGAGCGACTTCCGCTGCAGGCTTAGCTGCGGTGGTGCCCGAGACCACCTGTAGCAGGTAGAGTCATGTGGACATCTCACGCTCAGTAAATCGGGGGTCCGAGACACGGATCGACCATGAAATAATATTGTATGCTCATGGACGTGTTTAATCCGCGGTTGTTATTAAAAACGTTGTTATTAAAATATAATATTATATGTCTCACTACTGTACCATGTCTCCTATAAAAGCCTATACCAGGGGTCGACAATTATAAACGGCAAACCGGCCTAATCCGGCCCGTGGAGGTGAAATAACTGGACCGTCAAGAATATTTTTTTTTTAATGCCGGTTTTCTGCACATAACAGATATATTTTGATCTATTTTTGTGTTGGATTTCAATATATTTTGGCTCTACATATCTACATGTAAAATTTCGTTATGCAAAATGATTTTTTTAAAGAATAATTAATATCGTTTAAGATAAACTAATAAACACCTTTAAAACACTCTGCGCACGAGTAGGTTCAACAATTTAAAAAACTGATTAATATTATATCATATTAAATAATTTGCTTTAGATTATAGCTTAAACTGTATTTTTAATACAAAGATAAACACATAATATTAAAAAATATTTAAGTTTTTTCTGGCCCTCGAAAATTTTTTTTCAAATTATCTGGACGGCCGTTGAATTTAATTGCCGACCCCCTGGCCTATACACTGCAGTAGGTATAGACTATATACCATACCATATTATTATACATCCGTCTTTCACTATAGGAACATCTTTCGAACAGCAAATCGAATATTTAAACATACGATTATTGTGTTTACCCACATCAGATGTATATTAATTATATGGCTAGTATAGCTAATGCTAGCCACTATTAAAAAGAAAAATCAACAATTATTTTAAAGTCTACAAACAGAAACATTGCGTAGCAACACAATATACACACTGCGCATTACTGCTGTTTTTAAAATCCAATAGAAAATAGTGACCGAGGTCCCGAAAAAATATAAGAAAATATTTTAATATTTTCTTCGATATAATACTCAAAGTCATGGCCCAATTGATTTCGGTATTGAACTTCCTCCTCTCCGATGGCTGATTTCACGTTTCTTATTACTCTACAGACTGGTCCAGTATCCAGTAAAACCGCAATAGTTACTCTCGTCCGTGATTTCTCCACTCATATATGAACTTAATCGTCCCTCTATTTGTAATATGTTTCACCGTGGAGATGATCTAATATAGTAATATACAGATATATAATTATAGTATTTCGTAGTACCTACACAAATATCACTCCGTTGCGCGTTCATGCTTCAACCGTCGCACTTTCAGGCGTAAATAAAGATATTAATAACGACGCAATACATTACCTGTACAAATCTCCATGTAGAAATAATAGTTTTTAAGGTCTCTTTCGCGGTTTATTCTCCTTGTCCTCTCATCGTAACCCGTATCATAGTTTTACAAAACTACAAAATATTTTTGCGGAGACGTGCAATATTATTAGTCGTTATAATAATGAACACGTATCGTAATGTAGTGTGGACACGGGGTGTGCACGTCATTATATTTTGCTGGACACCCCGGGTCGGCGAAACAGCAGTCGCGGGCACCGGTCGTAAATAACCGGCTACGATTTTTCGGCCGACTCCCCGCGTAATTCGTGCCTTCGAACACGTAGGTACTGTATAGCGACGGCGACCCGCGGTGGATACGATAAATATTGTATGATTAATATTATAATACAGTCGCCCCAGAGATGGAGACGTCGTGGTCGTCGTCGAGATCGCACACGTGCGAGTATATTATACTGACTACGTATTAATATAACATTATGATTTATGCACCGCGACCGCCAATGATTATACTGCAGATTCGTAACGAGTTACGACTCGTCGTATATAGTCTTCGAGCGTCCATCGCACACTCATCGCCACCACCACGGGTAATCATTATTAGATAAAACAAAAAAATAAGAAGAAGAGCGACATAAAATCCCGCCGAGTCCGAAAACATTGCCAGTAGGTAACGGTTTTTTTTCTCGCCTGCAGACGGACTATACGCTCGCTGACAATGGGGTTTCAGGTTAAACATCGCGGCACGCGTTCGAATATAATAATGTAATATTTAATTTAATATCATATATTATTATGAGTATACAGACGCGTCGACCGACCACGGCATGGCGAGTGGATCGCCCGGAGAGGTTGTTTTCAAAAGTCAAGGTGCCTGCGCGACCGAGTGGGTGAAGTTGATCTGCATCGACGAGCAATTATCGCTATGTGGAACAATTTTTTCCTCTCTTTATTATTATTATTATTATTATTATTATTATTATTATTATTTTATATATTTATTTATTTATTTATTTATTTTTTTTTTTTGCTCTCTCCCAACACTAGCACCTCTGCAGGCGGCACTAATTATATGCGCACCGCCGCCCGTCAGTCGCTGTTTCTTCTCTCGCGCGCGATCCTTCTGGTCCGGCGCCCCCGGCCGGACAACACACACTTGGTTACTCGACCGCCTTGGATTAGCCTCGTGTGTGCACATAACACACCGCCGAGTCACGAATGTGGCTGCAGCACCAGACCTATACAATATCGGGTGCAGTAAGAGCTTATATTTACATATACAGTGTGTGTGTGCGTGTGTGTACAAATTATACATGTACGATAAGTTTATACATTGATGGGTAAGTAATCAAATAGGTATAACAGCCAATAAGCGTACGCACCATCGTTAAGTGTGACGCGCACAGTCTGAGAACTTTGAAGTTCGCATGTTTTGGGTTTTTTTTATCGCTTTTAGACTTGGTGGGTGGTACCCGTTAATGTCTAGAACCTATTAACTTTAGAAATATGACCTTATACAGAGAACTTCTGCGAAATGCAAATTTCACTCTGGTATCTGAATTTATTACTATATACACAACCTTAATTCATAATTGTACAATTTAAATAGGTATATTTTAAGTAACATTTTGATAAAGTAAATAAGTTTAACTATAAGTAATTAGAGCGATTACATTTGAGTATGATATTTATTGTTTATTTATATGTGTATATGAGAAAAAACTAATTTTATTTAGTTTATAGCAGAAAATTGGAGTTCTCGACGAAGTAGACAGCAGACAATCTCACGATGATGATAACTACGGGCGGATGCCAGTTGAAGTGATGGGAAAATCATTTCACTAATGCAAGACCGAAAGGACGGTGAATTATATACACATGTCAAAGATTTAAGTCACGTACGGCGTTATCAAGGTGAAGGGTGCATGGTATAGAATATTGAAGATAGGTACAACAGTGATCGGGGAGAAGATTGTGTTTGAGGAAAAGGAATAACGAGTAGGCCTTAAAAGCAAAAGTCTATGCCCTATAGATTTCGAGACCATGAAACCGGACCATCTACGGACATTTTTTTATTATTGACCGCTACTTGCAGAGCTGAAAACTCGATTATTTTCGTCGTAACAAATCGCGCCTTAGTAATAATGTTAAACGAAGAAGAGCTAATAAAAGAGAACTGTTTAGGCTTGGGCTATACAGGGTGATATTCAATGTGAATTTCGTCGAGCGTATTTAGCGGCAATAAATTATCGGTCAGTTTAGCTCTACACAGCACATTTTTCGAGACGGATCCGTTCAATATTTTCGCTGTGATTGTCAAAATATTTTAATTTTTTTTAGAAAATTGGAAGTGGTTCGTAGGTGGTAGGTACAAGTTCATACCATTATTGAATAGACGTGATATATATGTAAATATATTTGTTAGCCCTAAAACTATCGCATATTCTATCAAAATATAACAATGAATATATAAGAGTAAAAATATATTATAAAGTAATTACTTAAGTGCTATTTCTCAATTGCTCTGAATTCTTGATCAATACCTATAGGAAATAATGTCATAAATAATTATTAGTTAATCTATATCTATCTTCTATCTATATATGTATAAAAATAAAAATGAATGTATGTGTGTGTGTGTGTGCGTGTGAGTGTGTCCATAAAACCATGGCAACCATTTATATATTATTTTGAGATTTCTGTCCGTGTGTGTCTCCATATTAACATGCAACCAATTATATATTATTTTGAAATTTCCGATGGAATATTTTGTATATAAATGGTTGCCATGGTGATATGTAAAACATGTTATTCATGTAGAGTTGGCAATTTTAATGGGCAATGAAGTGAACGGGATCAGATATTTTTACATACATAGATAGATTATACCTCTGAGCAGAAGATAGGCTAATTTAAAAAGGGAGAGGACCAACCTCGGGAGGTGCTCAAACAGGGATTTTGATATTTTATATGGACATTTTTGTTTATAAATGGTTTCCATGGGTTTTGAAGCTATTATAGTAATAATTATTGGTTGCTGGGAAACGAAGTGCACGGGATCAACTAGTATTATATAAATGTGAAAATGGAATTGTTTGTCACGTATGTCCTCTGAAACTGTTCATCCGGTTAACTTGATTTTTATTTTCAAATGAAATAATATACCGCGGAGCAGTATTTAGGCTTAACATAAATTCTATACATTAATTTAGTGATTATTTATTTATAACTGTTTATTTTTAAATACCCCACGGCGCAGCGCCGAAAAAAACACAAATGTATATTCTACTATTTAAACTCATGATTTTTTTTCTGCTCGCATAATCATAAGCTATAGTCTCCAGGGCAGCACTGTATGGGATGGCTATAAGCTATATATTACATACAAATAAAATACTTGTATGTAAACATTGTCGGTGTGTCAGTGTGTGTGTCTTTTATGCATTCCTGAACCGTTCATCCGATTGCGTTGTAATTTTGTACATAGATAGATTAGACCTTTGGAAAGAAGGTAGGCTAATTTGAAAATGGTAAATAAGAGGTCCAACCCGAGGAGGTGCTCAAATAACGGATATTTTGAGATTTACGATGGGAATGTTTATTTATAAATAGTTTCTATTGGCTTTAATAATAATAATTATTACGCCTGTTGGTGCTATGGCACTTCCATGTTTAGTATCGAATGTCTCAAGTTTGAACCACGGTTTTGGAGAATCAATTTTTTTCTTATTTTTCATTTTAGATTCTGCCATAGTGGTCTTACAATGGTGATTATTTAATTTTTTTTTCCTGTATCCAATTTCTACCAGAAGGATTGCTTCGATTTCAACATATAGTATTTTATCTTTTAGAAAATTGGATCACGATGGTACTTTAAAGAGGTTATTTTTCAATATCCTCAATAGTTATTTAATGCCACGGGAAAAACCAGCGACAAATTACGAAAAACTGCTAAAAATGGGATTTTAATTTCTAACGCTTTGTTTATCACCATAGAAACAAATAAATAATTATTAATATATCAATTCCAACTTACAGGATATAATAAATAATAACAATATAATAATCCAGACTGACAAACCGTCTCCGCTCAGAATCATTTTTCTTATACAATGATATTATATCATTGAACTCAAGCTTAATACAATCAATTATACATTGACCCACTTATAGCCTACTGTACAACAAAGCGACATCCACTTACCAGCTTTTATTTTAATTTTATTCTTTATCTATACATATAAATGTTTGGTTTTTTTTTCATTTATCGGATTTTAGTACGGTAATAAGGTTAGGTTAGGATTTTTTATTAATTTATTGTATTAATCCTCCGTAGGATGAATGAAGTAAAAACGACAAATTTGGTATAACTTTGATACTTTAAAATTAAATTATACACTAACATACAAACCACACGGGTCCGCGATCTGCTACAGGTATGATGTGGTATGCCACCTGATAATATACTTCTGCGAATCTCACGGACAACGCCGGTCGGGATGGCTATACATTAAAATATACTTACACTTAAAAAGAAATTGCTTTCAAAGCGTGTTACAAAGGAGTTGAACAATCGGAATTTTTTTTCCGGGCAACGGCGGGTAATATAGCTAATATAATATAATCGAATGTATCCTGGCTTACTCACTGACTATTCAACGACGATACCTTGAAACTGGCAATTTTCACCGTATCGTCGTAACACCATGTAAGTTTGCACTAAGAAAACATTTTTCAAAATTCGCATTTTAAAGTGGTGCTTGCAGCACAAGTATTTTGAGATTCAAGATGGTCGATGAAAATGTTTAAGTTTTGAACAAAAATATACTGAATATTAAATAACGTATTGAACAAAGTTTGAATCATATAAAGTAGGCATTGTTAACGACTAACGGGCAAAAAATGTACGAAGTCAGCTATAGTATATAATGTCAATAAACAATATGTAGTTATTAAAACAAGTATGCATTGTTAGTTATAAATTATAATAATAAGATACATAATATTACATGAATATAATAAATATAAATTAATTAATTGTTGGTACTTTTTAAAAATAAGACATAATATCGTGGACGGATGAAGGGTGAAGAAAACGGGAATTCGTCCCCACTCCCTAGGCATTTTTTTTTTAACGTTTTGGGCGGACATATTATACATTGATATATTTTTCTTTCTTAGTTCATACATTAGTGACAAGTCGATTATGTTTCAAATTAAATCAAAAAATTTATTTTTAGCGGCGCGACTACGCATAATAGAATATTATTCTAGATGCTGTTTTGACACTCTGACACTTTAGTGACAAGAAAAACGTGGGATATTCGGTATAAGTTTATACGACAAAAATTGGGTACGGTCGATCGGATTTATTATACCATATTGAAGTATAATGAATAAGTATATTATGTTCAAAAACTTCGTTCCCTATTCACCAACCCTCTTGTCCTCCACCACCACCGACGCCGCTGCTACACAACCCTTTAAACGCCGCCTCCAATCACAACCTTTCCACAACCCACCATAGGAATCGGTGCCCTCACACTTCCACCTCTGTAATCAACCAGAACTCCATCACAGCATTTTCGCCTACACTGGCGTACTCCACTACCATTCACTATAATATAACTATAGCTAATGTCATTATACAGACAATTACAACCCCCTCCCCCATCGCCCACACCGCGTCAGATTCCTCTTATAGCCTCATATCAATCGCGTTATCTACACATTTTAGTAATATTATCTCGTATATAATATAAAATAATTTGATTTTAAAGAATAATGTTATTTGTAAATAAATTGTAAAATAATATACCTATATATTTTTTTGTAATGCATCAAGGACGAGTTAAACGAATATACTTGAGACCACCGAGTTTTATTGGTTATTACTTATTTGTAATATATTTCTTTAAAATGCAACAACGACGATCTAAAATCCAAGGTCACCGAATTACGCCGTCTAAAGAAAAAAAATTTGTTTTCTAATTTTTTTATACGCCACCCAGTGATTGCCTGATCCATTTGTCAATAGGCCTATACTATCGATCTCCGTAATTTCATCGTTCAAAATTAATAGATTATTATACTAACCGTGTCGTATGAGATAAATAGTAGTTATAGAGTAAATGTTTTTCATAATGTATTTTATTTCTACGTTACTTTATTTCAATATTAAAACCAAACAGCAGAACATTTAAGTGTATGGTCTCGTGTAGCCTACACGAAAATAGAATTTTTATTTGAAAATAGCATAGCGAGTGCAGGTGCTATTTACGAATCTGAAAATACAGTCAAAATAATGAAAATCAATAACATATAGGTTGATTTTAATTTATCTTTCAACTAATTTTGTGACAGACTGACGGAGTGCCAAGTCAGGTTATACACAAACTTTTTCCCGCTTTTTCCCGTTGGTGGATATAAAAACGTCGATGCACCTCAACAGTAGACACTCCGTTTTCTGATAGGATAAGGAAACCTGTTTTTAAACATATCTTTTCATTCTAATTATCATATTTATTTGTAATATTCATATTATAAGCATCCCAAATATTAAAATGTTGTCCGAAAATACATTTTTCGTGCAAAAATAGAGTCCACGTCTCGGCCATTGGGATAGGTCAGCCAGCCAAATATCTCGGTCTAGTCCCGGTGGAACGGAGTGTTGTGGTACAGTTCGAGGTGGGGCGTCGGAGGCGGAAAGGATCGGGGCAAACCTTGATCGACTTACAAGTTACAACATACGTGTGCACATGTATACACACAAATTCCACCTATAGTCTATACGATAATTTTATTTTATAAATATTATAACACGCGCGTATCCGTATAGTTTCGTTATCGGAATTCTCGGTCCGTTCGTCAGTGCCGGACGGTATTTCGCGCGAGTTGGAGACGCCGCCCGCAACCTCGCGGGTGCTCTCGCCGTGACCCGTCTTCACCCGACCGACCTCCACCGAGGGGCACTGTCGGTGTATGATATTATTATTATTATTACTATTATATTATATGTAATATTGTTGTACATTATAATATGATATTATATACTTGTTTGTTCTGGAGCCGCCGCAGCCTGACGTAACGCCCTCCGTCCGACGTACATGTATATATATTACACGCCCGCAGGGTCCCTTCACTCTGCCCGTCCCCGTGTCCGGCGTGCTTCGGATTTTATTTTATTTTTTCATTTCATTCTTTTACAGTTTACACAATCGCACTTAACGTGATAATAACATAATAATATCGCAGGTTATCCAGGTCGGCAGCGGCGTGCACGTGCCATCACCACCGGATCGATTTGTATGTAATATAAGTGTGTTTATGTATAATGTAATTCACTCTTCGCGCGCCAGTGGCATATTGTTATAATAGTCAATATTATAAAGGTGGTATATCTTATCTGCTCTGAATCATAAGAACGAAATTTGAAAACCTGAAAGGAACCGTCATATGGACTATGGTTTAAACGGCTGTTTTAAAACAATTAAAACCGCTGCAAGGCAAAATTTAGTTGGCTGTTTATTTCGGAATATTTCTACAAAAGCCATAAGTATACTATATTGGTATTTATATTGGTCACGCGTATTGTTTTATTCATTGGTTCAAATAATCATGATGTCATATAAATGTAATTAAGTACTTGGATACTTTTAATAGTATTAAAGTGTTAGAGCGTTGTTTAGTTATTATAGTGTTTAGTTTACCAAAAAGGTGGAAGTTTGAACTCTGACATTGATAGGTACCTTTTAAATTATAACATAACACCCGCACATAATGTTACGAATAGGTCATGAATGTGTTTTTAAACGAACCGATTATAGCGAGTTTTCCCTAAAAAAAGGAGTAGTTTCTATAAAGTACAACTAGTAATATAAGTACATCCGAATCGCTATACTGAAAATAAAACATAATATTAGGTATAACTGTATGAGCATACGAGGTGATCGAAAAAAATCAAAAAATAATATTCACATAAAAGAAAACGCACAACGTTGAATATTGTAAAAGTACTAATAGGTATATTAAATTCTTCGTCGGATCGCTGGGGATCTAAATTTATGAAGTAAAGACTCGTTCGGAGGAAGATCGAGCTGCCGCTTTAATAGTCTATATAAGTACCTACGAATCGTATAACAATGCGTATATGGTATATTTACAATATATTATACAGACAGACGTATTACGGGCGTACAACGACAAAAAAAAAAAAAAGGTTTATTATAAATTTTATTTCGGAAGGAAGGGCCGTTGCTATAATAATATATGCACAGATCCCCGGAGATTATAATAGCGATTCGATGGATGATGGATGGCGATCGCAGCGGCAGTGCGTCTCGCGCATTATATTATTATCATATATTATCATATCATATTATTATTATTGTAATAAACAATATATATATATATACGTAGGTACGACTGTACATACACGGTTGTCGTCCGTCGGGACAGGATGGCGGCACGCGCGACGTTAATATTATAGGTTAGGTATACTGTAGTTGCTGCTGCTGCTGCTGCTGGTATTTAGGGCGTGTGCGGACGCGATTAGCTCGAGGGAGCCCCGCGGAATCTGAGCAACGACAACGACCACTGCGCGGCGATATATTAATATTATTGTTATTTCGTTGTCGTTGTTGCTATAATATTATAATAATATTATACATGATAATATACCTACGAGTACGACTGCCGGCGGGTCACCCGGCGTCCCGAAAATAACAATACATCATTAAATCGGTAATAATAATAATAATAATATCGTGGACCGGATTGAATATTGTCCCGCACATTATAGTAGGCCCGTCCCCCGCGTGTGCCACTGCGGTGTTTACACAACGCGGATTTGAATAATTTCACGATATCATCTCGTCGTATTGTAATAATACACTTTTATATTAATATATATATATATATATATATAAAGTAAGTTAAGCATAACGTATAATTCACTTTGGAAGTGGTTGAATAATGAATATAAAAAAAAAAACACTAAGTACGAATGGAATTTTATTCACAGTAGACTATAGTGAAGTATTAATATAAAATATAAATATAATAATACATTGATTATTTTGCTGAAGAAGTTTTTAAAGTACTCAAAAGCGAAAGCTATATATTTCTTTTTAAATCGTAGGTATAATGATAAATAACGCTACAATTAAATCAACAAAATAATATAACTGTTTTATCAACCATCAATAATAATTTTATTTAGCTCTACATCACCTCATTTATTCGTAGAAAAAAAACATTAGTTCAGCAATAAACTGTATCCACTGTTAAATAATAATTTGTTAAAAATCAAAGTCATCCGTACAACTCTCAATGTCAC
Source organism: Acyrthosiphon pisum (assembly GCF_005508785.2). Lineage (NCBI taxonomy): Eukaryota > Metazoa > Arthropoda > Insecta > Hemiptera > Aphididae > Acyrthosiphon > Acyrthosiphon pisum. The sequence goes on along the minus strand of NC_042495.1, from coordinate 39,751,709 downwards.
CCCACATTAGAGGGTACTTATTATAGTATGTACGATATTATAATAATATACCTACCTAGTACCTACATATACATATTATGTTGTAGACTATAAATATTATAATACCTTCGCGTAAATAGAGAACATAGGGGAGTAAATCTCCCTCCCCCGCACAACCCCCACCAAAACCACCAACCGATCGTGGATGGATTTTGAGTTCGCTAAACCCGAGTGCGGCGGCGGCCACCGCAAACACACACACGCACGGAATCGAGTTGCGGTCATCGTTGGAATTCGCGATCCAGCCCGCGGGTTGTATATTATGTACGGTCCGACGAGCATCGTCCGCGACCGCTGCAGCAAGTAGCGCGTCTTGCGTACACCGCGGGCGAGGCTGCACGAATTATTATTATTATTATTATTATTTTTATTATTTATAATATATAGGTACGCATACTGCAGGTATACAGTGACCAGGACGGTGACGATTATGTTACGTCGTCGTCGTCGTCGTTGGCAGTAGCGGAGATGAACTCTGCAAGAAAGTATAGCGGTTCTTCGAAGATCGTGTGCGATTTTTGCCACTTTCGTGAGCTTGCCGCGCCACTGAACATCATCGCGCATCGCCACTCCCGCCGCATCTTCGTCGGCAGCAGCAGCCCGTTCCTCGCCCGCTACGTCACACCGATTATTATTATTATTATTATTATTATTATTCCTACTATAAACATCATTGAAGTGGCGTCGACGACGACTCGTTGTCAGACCTACGTCGTCGTCGACGGCGTCAGTTTTGGAGTCGTATTACAGCAGTAACCGCGCGCCGCGGCGGGTCTGTGTATTATAATACTCCGACGCTTCCGCAGTGTACCGCCGCCCGTCTTTTATCAACTATTATAATACTATTATATTAAACGTGTATCGGACGGATTAAACGCTGCAACGACAGAACGATAATTATACGTTTACGAAAAAAATAAAATAGTTGCAGTAGTAGACACGCTCGTTATATTATTATAAGCGGTCGGCGACGACGCAAGATGTGACGAGTTCCACAGTCGCCGCGCCGCGGTGCTCGGAGGCGTTTTTTACGACCCATAATAGTACACACGTCCGTCCGGGAGAGATACACTGCTTGTACTATAATATTATTATATTTTTATACCGTGGAATATTAATGTGTTTAATCACTTAATATTGCCACGGCGTAACACGGCCGAGGACTTTCTGCCGCAGCGACTATAGGTTGATTCGGCGGGTGTACCCGATCGAAAATACGATCGTGAGAACAATTTCACCGTCGATAGATGTTCTCACGTTCAAAAGATGTTTCAATGTATCGATTGATGAACAGAAAATCAATATATTACGTAATTAATTCCTCGTTATTAAAACAGCATCAAATATTTTGAAATTCAGATTTGTCGAACGTTTTGTAGGTCAAACGTTTTTCTACTGATAAACGTATGCGGTTTTTAAATTTAAATATTGAGATAAACAGTACGTTCATCGATCTTGAAACAAAACCTTACTTATTATTTACTTCTATCTTATATATGTATGTACCATAAGCATGTTATTAATTCAATATCGTATATACTTTATACAATTTTTTGTTGTGGAGTAGACACGACATGAACATGTTGTATTGAATATGGTCAATTTACCATATAAGTTATAGAAATATCTGTTGTTATAAAAACATAATCATAAATTCAATAACAACATGGATAAGGTAACCAATTTTTATAAATCCTGAAAGTGCATTAATATAGTTGAAACTTAAAATTTAAAAGTTAAGAATAAATCATCTGTTAATAATAGTTTAACTTAGTTTGGTATGTTATTTTTTTTAATGCTTTAGAAGACGTTACACTAGAATGCGTTGCTACATCTTGCAAACGCATAACATACCAAATTGTACGTTTTAAAATATAATTTATTCAACTCTGTTATATTAATATTACGCTGAATTATGCAAGTTACGACCATTTTAAAATGTATACTTTTAAAATGATCATACCTACTTGCTTTATAATTAAAATAAAATTAAAAATTAACTACGAGATTCATTAGATAATATTCTTTCTTTTAATTTTTATAATAGGTCAATATTCACTATTATTCAGAAATCAGAACGTATGATTAGCTAATCTTATGCGTTTTTAAGATCAAGACAACGCATGAGGTGAAGTGTCTTCTTGAGCCAGAGATTGACGAAAAAAAAAATCTTTGGATACCACACAATAACCACAGAAATATATTTTGTATAGCTTAAAACTTAGTAATTTCGACATAATACCTATCACTTTTATATTAAACCTACCCGTTAGGTGCATAAAAAATTAACTTATTATGTTGAAAATTATTATGAGTAATACAGTTATTCGAATATTATGTAACTTTATTAAAATATATTTAATTTTTTAACTTAGTTTTAATGTATAGTTCGCGTGCGCAGTAGTGCCCAGCAGTTAGCAGAATTGCACAACTCATAACAATATTGACTATTTAAAAAAAAAATTCACACGCGTTATAACGGCATCATGTGTAAATAGATAGCAGCCATTCAGAAAAAAAAAGTTTAACCTGATATCGAATGAGACCTATATCTAGTGATGGTGATATTATGATTACGACATTTGCGGCGGAGAGTTTTGTGAGAAATCGCGACGATATAATATAATATTATAATAAATTATTGTACTATACATTGTAATATTGTATATTATAACCGAACGAAATGATCGGTGCAAAATAAGAAACCACCGCGGCCGCACGTGATGATGATGATAATAATAGAAAAACCCGACGCAGATGTATAATGGAAATTAAAAAAATTACTAAAACATTAACGGCTGCTGCACCATACCGCAATCCACAATATATCATACGACTGCACTTCAGAGCATCGCACATGGGCGGACGTCGTAAACTCGTAAGTATAATAATAATATATAGGAATACACTTTTCGCCATTCATCAAACGTAATGATAATATTATATTCTTATCTTCTGCAGCTCATATACATAACACATAGGTACATTCTTATCTGCAGTAACTAAAAAACAAGACGTAGTACCTACCTATACTATGTATAGGTATAATATGTATATTAGGTATATGATATAAAATAAACAAATTGTAAAAAAATGCTCAACAATTGCACACATAAATATAATACGCTTACCATATATATACTCATATAATAATATAACACACGCATCTGTATATTATCGTAATAATATTATATTATGTATACGCTTATTCGCAGCAGCTATAATATTGTAATATAGTAGCTGTAGCTGCAATAACGGCCGTTTCGACCGTGGGACGTAGTTTATTCTCTGTATGCGCGATCCGGACAGGATAATAATAATAATAATATTATGCGCTTCGTGTATATATAGGTATATATATTATATATTATATATGTACCTAAGAGCGGTGGACGGGTTAAAATGAATATAATTTTCGTTCTCATCCAACTTCTATTTATGCCGTTTGCGCTACAGGAACACATCTCAATTTTTCTCTCTCCATCGCGCGCGATATTAATAATTCGCCCTCAAGAAACGTATATACAAGTGCTGAGCAGTGCGTGTGGGAGTACGCATGTAGATATATTAGGTATATGTGTGACTATATACATATTATTATTATTATTTTTATTATTATTATTATTATTATTAATATTATCATTATTATTTCGTCCGTGTTGAATTTTTTTTTATTTTCCCTGCGCGATCGTTATTCGCGTATCTATATATATATTCGCGTCCACGATGGTTTCCCGCTATTGCAGTTTATGACTTATGTCTTGTTGTATATGATAATGATATAGGTAGGTAGATATAAGTAGATATACGCCGTAATAATTCCAGGGACGGATGTATATTATATGAATATGTAAAATATACAGAGCTTGCCAAGCTTATATACTGTTTCAAAGATACCTTTCTCGCTTATACAAAAATGTATAATTATTACAAATTTCCGGTGTAATACTATATTAATTAATTTGTTACACTCAGTAGCTAGGTATACCCACAATATTATTTTATCGGTAGGTATATTATAATATAGCCACATTTAGGTATATGTTTATGAGGCTCATCACTTTTTAAAACTATAATCGTTAGTATATATACAAGTATTTAATTTATATTTGTAAAATTATATTATAATATAGGTTTATAGCTATATTTTGCCTCTATAGCCTCCTATTATTTCATTCTTAGATGACCAGATCCGCCCCCGATAATTTCTACCAGATATAAGTTAAACGTTTCAACATCGCAGACAATGTGCAATCGTCAATATTACAACTTCATAACTTTATGGTATTAAAATATATGTTCTCGTCAAAAATGAAATACCTAATTATGTTGTTTTAATATCTCTATAATATTATAATATTATATAGAAGTATTTTTAATTTTTATAAAGTAATGCTGTATTCGCGCTGAACCTGACAGATGCAACGGAGACTTTAACGCGCGCACAGTTGCGTATGGAAGATATCACTTTCATTTATAGTTTAGGTATTGCCATTTGGTATATAGGTATTAGTTAGTATTACTAGTTGTTGCCGAATTAAAATGTACTGATAATATATAAATACTATAAAGTCCATTTAAAGCAAACGTAGACGCGGTGTCTGCTGTCTGCTGCAGTACTGAAAGTAATATATCATAAATCATATTTCGAATAAGTATGCGCATAATATAATATATTTTGTATAAATATAATATTACTTATACATATACATCGGAACGTTTTAATATTTACGTTATAATATTTTATAATGTCAAAGTTTATCGTACGGTACTCTATTCGTATTATTATCGTATGTACCAGTGCCTAACCGTGGTTGTCTTCGGATACTTCAAGTTTGCACATATACATAATATGTACCTATATATCGCATGTATATTATATAAAGGTATACTTATAAGTTTAAGTTATAACTATATATAGGTACATATTATGTAATATGTTTAATATATACTCGTGTTATACACCTTGCTCCAATGATCCCGTCTAAATAATAAATTGGCTAATTCTGTTTTGTTTTGTTTTGGATAAGGTAGGTACCTATTATACGACATTAGACACCAAAAATCGTATTTCAAATATCAGCATAAATATATATATTATGATCAAAAACAGCTAAAGATGCTTTACGGTGAGACATTTTATTTCTACAGTATACTTATTTTTACAGTTCTATAATATACCTTTCTATAATACGGCGGCGTTAATAATATGTTGTGTACAGTAAACATATTATTACTGTACACTATGGAGTAGAAATCCCCAATAGCGCTTTTGGAAAATTATTGAAAGTCCGTCGCCCATCTCAATGAAAAACACTTTATTATTAAATAATATTTTATTTTATTCTAGTTGTGTATATTGTCACACGATCATGGAAAAAATGTTTTTTGCTAACGTTGAATATAATTTAAGAATGCTCACTTTAGAATTTCAATTTCAATTTTTTTGGCGTAGCCAAAGTTTGTCATATCATTTCTACCCACTTCAAAATTAATAAACGTTCAGAAAATGTCATAGGTACCATTGAGATAGAAATGTTAACATGTGAGTATAATAATATATTATATCACTATTCTAGTAAATTTATAAAGCAGAATAATTTATAAATGCATTTATTTTTCATTTTTCATTGCATAAATAATTTAGCATGTAAATCCCTACACTGCAGGCTTTTCTTTCTACTGTTTCTATTTATTCTATAATCTATATATTATATTGTATCGATCAATATTTCGTTGTGGAAATTTTCTTACACAGGGGCGAGTGAATGTGGATTCAACTTCCACGGTATGACGAGTTAAAAATATTTTCTCTGAAAATTCCTTTAAAAAAATTAATTTCGATGGCCATCTCTCTTCTGTTTATTTTTTCAACTCGTGCATAATAAATAATAATACATCGAACACAACGAAACTTGTTCCGGTCCGATGTCGCGCGAGACGACCGCATCGTCGTTGTGGTGTGTATAATATTATAATATAATGTGCAATGTAAATAATAATAATAATCGTATTATTACACCGTGGTCTGACAGAAACGCGGAACGGTTTTCGCGTTGTGCAACGGTAAAGGAAAACGACATCGGTGACAGCGAAACAAAACTCTCCAAACGATAACGCGGTAATAGTATAGTTGGTTTATATATTATACAGTGTTCTCCTATACACAAATATATTATTATAATATTAAACAACGATAGTTTATTGTGCCAGTATTATTTTTACAGTTTACGTGTACGCAGAGTGATTATTATTGTATTGCAGAACGCATCCGACACGATGTTCTTAACCTAACCAGCCGCGGTAAGACGAGGTTCGATGTAGCTTCAAGGTACGGTTGGGTTATAGTATACTATAATATATTATGAATGTTGCGTGCGTTCGACGATAAAATGTGATCACCCTGTATTTATAGCGCCGTATCCAACGTCCACCGCAGCAGTATACACTGCGGACTCTGCGATGGTTTCGTAACCACCTCGGGCACCGCTACTTATAGTATTATAATTATTTATTGTTGTTGTTATCTAGAGATTCACGATCTCATAACCGTGTCAGAGAGTCGGTATTGTGGAGTAGACACGTGGCTTAGGCCTTGGGGCGAATTCAGCAGTACCTATACAGGATGGTTAACCTAACCCAAAGCATTCTCACCCCTTTTTTTCTTTAATAACAAGTTGGTTGCCCTATCAATTTCACCGATCTTGCCATGAATGGCAAGTATCATATACTTGAGTATTATATTGTATGCACTCAGTAGTCTTATGAACCAAGGCTGAGTATCATTAATATTATATGATACTCAGATTTTTATTAGAGTATTTGACATAGGCAATTTCCTATATATAAATAATTAATCTCGACAATTGGCGAGTATTATATATAACAATAGGTCAATAATTGAAAGTTCGATATGTATCACATATTATGATACACAAAGCAATCAGCTTGATCATATAATTATTAAAAATTTTATTTTTGGAATTTTTAAATATACTTAGGACAATATTTTTTAAATTTTTTGTACTACTTATGGAGTGTCCTATGGAATTAAAAACTTCTGCTTTTCAAATATGAACCTTCCTTTTGTTCTGTAAATATTAAATGCACGATTTTTTAGTTAACGTTGACATATAATGAAAATCAAAATTCAAACGAGTAGTATTTGAGTTATTTATCTTTGTGTACTAAGAATATAATATATAGATCCATGGGTAATGGGTATGGATGAAATGGGGTTTATGGTGAATTGAACATTTTAGTAGGTAATAATAAAACCTTTCAATATTTATATTTTGTGAAAATGGTTGAAGAAATAATAGTAGATCCAATATTGCATTTATATAATTATATTCTATATCATATTTTTATAAAATTATTTTTAAAGACTATTATCCTTAGCAGAAATATTTTAATGACTGAAAACCTTTTAGTTCAAATTTTGAATTGGGTATATAAATATTTTCCAAAAAATAATTTACACCATAAATGAGTTCTTATTTGAAAAACAGAAGTTATTATCACCACATAACACTCTTTAAGGATTAAGTTGTACAAAAATCTCAAGAATTTAAAAATATGGTTTTTAAATTTTAAGTACTTATATTTAAAAACTACAAAAATCAAAATTCGAATAAATTCTTTATTTAAGGAAAAATGGGAATGAACATGCTTGATGAATCACTCATTGTATATTATAATATTTCTGATGCAACAATATTATAATATTATGATGTAACGAGAATCTGGATCAGTATACTTGCTGGTGCCCAGAGCATAATAATATTATTATCAGGTACACAAGTATATAATGATTATCGAAACGGGAAGACAAAACATAAACCGACGCAAAAATCATTGCGTACTATAGGTAGGTATCCTCACGCTCGTGGAAAACCATTTAGATACACACATAGTATTATTTGGGAATAACGCTGACGCTAACACCACATATTATATAAAACATTTTTATATAATCTGTAATAACGTGCGCAATACATCGCGATTATCGGTTATAGGTACGTATTATTATTATTTCCGTGGACACGCGCGTCACGCCTCCGTCGGGACCGCGACGACACATAAAATATACGGTTGGTGCGATATTATAGCTGTAGCATTATCGTATTTATTCAAAAACGTACAATACCGAGCAATATAATAATAAATGATAATAATAACAAAAATATCATTTTATAATACGCCGCGCATAGGTATAACGTCGAACCGTCACAGTCGTCGTCGAATAGCGTCGTTTCACCGGACGTGCCGTACGGACGACGCTGTCGCCGTGGTTAGTTATATGATTTACAAACGGAAACGGTATTATTCAGACGTCAACTACGGCTGCCGTAGTAATAAACTAAAAATTCAAAGAGCAGAATTAAACCAAAACGATATATTATTATAATGGTACAGAAGTTCGCGCGCGCGTGCGTCGTTAACAGTTTAATTTACGACGAGCTCGCGTCCTGCCGCGGCGATTGTATGCTAATATACGAGTTTCGGTCCGGTAATAATATAATATATTATATATTATAATATAATATTATGCGTGATGTATGTACGCCGAGCCATTAAAATCTAATTGTACAGAGGCTCTTACACGAATTATTTTACTCGTGATTATCACTCACTCGGACGACGGACGATAGATTTAGCTGGGAGGGACCTATTATGACGTTATAGGTAAAATAATATATTCACACTACATTTCGGAGTTGAGCGTATTTTACGCAACTCTTATACGTTTCGTTTGTTATAATAAATTCTGCGGCGGAGAACAATAAAACGGAATATGCACAGTGGGTATATAGATGGCTATAATACTTATACCGATGCGGTTCAGCTCTATAACTATATAGGTGCGTATGTATAGTATGTACGGTCAATTCGGCGTTGTAGAATATTATTCTGAGCGACCGCCGTCGTGCCCCGTCGTCTGCAGCCTGCTGCTCGACGTGAATAATTTCGAATAAATCTAACGACGCGGACACGACATCGTTTACGTACATAAATTGTGTTGACAAAATATCGTACCTGCGACTCGAGAAACTAGTTCAACGCGATAAAATGCCGCGATCCGAAGTCCGATATAGTGCGCGCCGCAGAAATTCCTTCGGAGAAAATTGGACGGATCGTCTGCGGTCGTATACGCATATTATATGCCTAGCAGATAGTACTGTAGATACCGTCTCGCCGTTTAACGTATAATCTCCGCCGGGCGACCGCTTTCGACTAAGGACAAGTCGTGTATCTATATTATTATTATTATCGTATGGAAATAATAATAAGAAGAAGAAGAAAAAGAAGAAGACGAGTGTTGTAAGTTGTGTTATTATAATGAAATACATCGCCGAGAGGACGTTCGCCGAACCGTACGTTTCCCGCATCACGAGCCGCGGGCATTCCGCCAGCCACACCCCGCGTGCAATAGCTACGAATACGTCCTATATTGTTTCGTGTGTATAGGTGCTGCAGGTGCCTGCAGTGTACAACTGCAGTGTTGTAGTCAAAACTTAAGACCAGCGGACTCGGGTCTCGAGAATTTGCGTTTACTGCGGGAGCATAATATAATAATATATAACAACACGATGTGTTGGTATTTTATATTATTATTGTGAGTAAATAATATTGTGCGGTTCGCGCGAATGCAACGAAACAAAACAAACGTAATATCGTTTTGCTATAATATTATTGTATGTACATTGTACATGGCGGGGAAGAGGCAGTAAATTATAATCACACTTGGCGTACGGAAGTGCTATTATAAATTGTTGGGTATTATATATAAATATATTGTAGGCAAACACGCGCGCATGTACATGCACATGCAGCGAAATGCGAACACGTGTGCAACGTGCACATATATAATATTATAATATAACATTACTGGTATAATTTAGGTACGCACGCGGACATAGCATAACATTTATTATAATGCACAAATGCACCAGCACCACTCGGCTGATAATATCGTCGGCTTATCGTCATATTTGCATTTGAAAATACGATAATGTATGTCCAAACGACATTGTAATATACATGGGTACTACCGCCGATTTAGTGTATTACAATAATTGACTATTGATACCTCTGTGCGTATAATGCATGTACAATGTACATGTGCACGTCGTGTGGACATTATGCACTTTATATTGCGTAACGGACGATAGCGTTTTGGTCAGCCGAAAACAAATAAATTGCAGTCAAGTGCATGCTCTTGGGAGTGTGTTCGTGTGTGTGTGTTAACGATACAAGGTAACGAACGTATATTATTATATTAGTTATTACAATTACAATACGTCAATACGCCGAGCGAGAGGCGTAGATATTATTATTATATAGTTTCTGGGTCTCGATGCAGGACGCGTATATTATAATAATATGGTTTCGCCACGTAAAATCTGTAGTCAATATGAGGTGAGCGCGCATCAGCTCATTCGGGTTACCTATATAAAATCGATAATGATTTCCGAAAAAGGTTATACAGAACCAATGCGTGGCACACGATGTAATAACATTATGAATACCTATGCCAGTTCAATAACGTATAACACAAATATTACAATTTACAGTTACATAAAAAGTTATTGAAAAATCGCGCTAATATTTTAAGCTGCATATTTCGAAAATATGCGACCGATCTGTCCAAAATATTCACATATACCTATCGTAATGTAAAATATCCAACGAAGAACGACTTACCAAAATATAACCTAACCGAATGCCTTAATACCTTACAATAATGGACTGTCAAATATCTACAATATACACTTACATTTATCAAATCTGGGGTGGAATGGTCCTGTAAAAACCTACTGACCTGACCCAAATTCAGAAGTTCAATTAGTAGTTATATATTTTATTGTTGAATACAATAGTCACCCGTAGATCTTGGAAAGTAATGAACTATTAAATGGATATCCATATAGCTCTTATTCTTTATAAATGATCTCTATACCAATTAATATAATAATTCATAATGTCAACTGTAAACTATACACCAATAATGTAATATATTACCAAGGAGTATCGATTATAGTATTCTACTATTAAATTCATGAATTTCTGCAGATATTACCCTTGAGAATAATAAAGATTTATTATTATAGAATATTGTCTTAATTATATAGCCCCATGGCGCTCTTATTAATGAAGAGCAGAGCCGTACTCAGCTTTTCCGATATTCGGGCAAACTAAATCTCCAGGGACTCCAGGGAAAAGTTTTCAAGGCCTGAGTCCCGGATACATGTCTCGGAAAAACCAGTTTGAATACGACCCAGATATGAAGGGTCCCATGCCCCGTAGTACAGTGGGCCAGTCCACTCCTGTAACACCAGTCTCAACAAAATTATTAAAAAATAAATTTAAAGTATTAAACTGTATTCTACTGCCTATACTTTATAAATATCTCATAAAGTTTATTTCGCAAAAATATATACTAATAATAATAAAATAAAAAATAAATGTTGTACTATCATAACTATATTGAACCTAACTAATTGGCCTTAAAAAAAAAAAAATAATAAAAAAAAAATATATTTATAATTACAATCTATCGATAACAAATATATTATGTACACATTATTATACATTATGTTAATAATTTTGGAATAACTTATGATGAGAGGGGAAAAGTGGTGTAGAGTACTATGGTACAAGGTAGTGCATACCTATACTTTTTACGTCGGACCTTCAAATTCATTAAAACCGCTATTATTTTGGAATGAACGAATAAGTTAACTAAATACCCTATGATAGGTTTGCGTCCGTTGCATATATCATCCTATACTATAACACTAATATCAGTTGGAATATATGTTTTGATTTGATCCGATTCTCCATGGTACAGAAAATCATGTTATTTTAAATACGATGCAGTATATATACCGCTATAAACATATGTACAACATAATATACTACGATGATAGTAAACACGTCGAGCGTTAAATAATTTTATTTTCATATTACTATCAATCATCATTATTATATTTATAGATTCATTGAGTATAAGATTTAGTATGGATTGATATATAGGTACATAATATTTATTGTGTGCACCCGACGTTTTTATTTGCGTAAATATATTATGTAGCAAGTCCCCATGACGTATTATAATTCAGCTTATCTACCCATATTATAATTGTCTATATCAGGGATGGGCAACTCAAAGTAACTAGCCTTTAAAATTCTGATTTTTTAAATTATTAGGTAAGTCTACTTAGAGTAAAGATAGAATGTTTTAAAATACTTAGGCTTTCTTATATCGTATCAGAGAGTTCTATGGCTATGCAACCGTCCTTTTTCATAATCATACGAGAAACATAATATTTTTTTGTTTATTATTATTATTGTAATATAGTAGACGATTTTGTTTTTAATGTTGATGCATCTAAATCGAAAATCAAACCAGTACAGTTATCAAGTACAATTTTGGTATATCAAGTTTAATAATTTAGAAATTATTCGTTTGAATTTCAATTTTGATGCAAAAACTTTTTCAAAAAAATCAATTGCTTAACTGTATTAATAATAGAAAAATTTGTTGGTTTATCATTTTGATGTCACGTGAGAGTAATCGATGTATATATAATATATATAATAAAGTTGCGCAAATAAAATCGTTTTGTACTTTCGTAGATATAATATAATTACGTATAGTGCGCTGTATTATACTAAAATATGATATAAAGGTATATAATTATGAATTCATAATAACGTGAGGGGATTCAAATAAATCGGAAATCGCGATATCGATGTTTCCTAAATTATATTGTAAAAAATAATATATAATATATTTATTTTATATTAGTGTTGATCGCAAAAAATCACCTGTCGATTTTCGTCATGTGCTAGGCTGTAATACCATATGATAATATTATGCGGGAAATGAGCATAATACATAGTATAGCCATATAGGTAGGCACACAAACATAATAATAATAATATAATAATATAATAACACACTGGAACGTAGTGGTCGAATTTCCCGTCGAAATATCACGCCGTCGGTGTTCCGAATAATTCTCGGGATGCTGCCCACGCTGCACCAGTGGTCCGGACGAAGCATCATGTTCTATACTTTATTTTTTTCCGGCCTCATGATAGATTATAGAGCTAATGGAATTCTCGGTCGCCGCGACGTACACGCGAGAAACGCGGTGTGGTCATTGTACTCTGGTTGACACTTGACGAGCGCACAATAGCGTGTAAGTATATTATATATACATCGCCAAAGTGCACGTGCACGTGAACGCGTGCGTGCGTGTCTTGTACACGTGGTGAATATGGCATAAAATAAAAAAAGTTGTCGTATTAAAAGTATTTTGTTTTATTAATTTGCATATTATGTGAGTTATTAGAAAATTCAGGTGGAAAGTTCCCCAACCCTTGACGAAAATTCTGTTGAACGCGGGAAAGCGGTCAAAATGTTTTATGTCATAAATACCGCCCATCCGCCCCCACCGGCTTTGAACAAACCTAATCACCAGAGCCCTTACTTAGAACGTAGCCTCAGGACCTGACATAACTAGGGGACCCCATATAACTGTAATACAGTCATAAACGTTTTATTTGTATCAATCGACATTAAACAATTACCTATAGACTTATGGTTTAATTTATTTATAATCTTAAAAAATAAATTGAATATAAAATCGGTTTAGGAAAAACCTGAATTTATTATTTAAGATAAGGGGCCCCAACCAAAAAATAAATTAGCCCCGGACCTCAAAAATCACCTAACTAAGGTTCTGCTAATACCACGACAGGATTATTTGACTATACTAACCTATTGTTTTTCACGACGCTTTTGAAAACTATTAGAACAATTTTACTTTTGACCCCCCAAAGTATCAACTAGATTCACTTTCCTATCAGAAAAGGTACTGTTGAAGAAAATCCAAGCACTTTTACTGTCCTAAAAGGTGATGACAGACACAAAAATAAAAAAATAAATTTAAAAAAAAACACACATCATTGTAAAATCAATACATTCATCGTTCCACTCAGAATCTAAAAAAAGATATTTTATTAGATACAAAAAAAAATATTTAAATAATTTTAATTTTAATACTTTAAAATCAAAATGTAATATTTTATAATATTCATTTTTCTTAATCAAACATTTACACATTGTTTAAAATATAATATCTAAAACTTAGAAAACTTTAAAAAAAAGACAATCAAAAAAACAAAAAAATATAATCATATGCAATAATCCTCTAAATATGCAATATAATTACGATAATTACCAATAGGTACATCCGATAACTATTGTCGTATAATACCTTGATAATTCTGCGGCATTATAATAGAATTGTGATATTCTCATTTCATAAATTATTATCAACTGATCAGTTTTCTCTAGAATCAAAAATTAATTTAAATAATAATACAGTTTCAAGTAGGTAGCTATTAAATACGGAATAGGGCGTGCGAAATATGAAATTTGCACTTGAACCGTAAAACTTATTGCCTGTCTATATGAAATACATGCAAAAATATGCGCATTATAATATTTCAGAATTGATGTAACGATGTCACCGATTTGCAGAACGGATTTATTTCGAGCACACCGCTATATTATTTTACAGTAATGACAACATAAAATATTTAAAAACGATAATATGAAACCCGGACCCTGGCCATATAAAATTATAATATACTATACATAATGTGATGTTAATAATATTATAGTATCGTCGTCGTCGTCGTCGTTGTGCGTTGTCGGATCGTCTATTTCGTGGTTTATTATTATTATTATTATTATTATTTCGTCGTTTTAAATTTATATTCGCGTTGAATGGAACCGCAGGTGGGTACGCCACGACGTCGGCTCCCCGCCGGCCGCTCGGCCAATCAATCACTCGGGCAATTGGCGCGCACACGCTCGCTCGCGCCCACGCCGGCAGGATTAAAGTACGGCGACGACCGCGATGGTGCCCGGCCAGGTATATAATATTGTATAGGTAGATCCGTAGTGGTACCTTTACATAAATATATATTTAATTCGTTTATATTCAAGACTCGTGTCGGTCCGTCCTGTTTCTATTATTATTATTATTATTATTATTATTTTATTCAACGTCACCGCCGCCGCAGTCTCGTATTATATTATATAACGGTTGTACCTACATATTATTATGTTTGTTTAAAATGTATTATTGTAATTTATAGGTACGCGATAGTTCAATACGCATATTATTGTACTTTTGCTCGACGGCGTACGACGGACGGCGACCGAAGACGACGTGACATTTTCGTGGCTTCGCGTCGGGCGGGGACTTTCCAATTATTGTGTCGTTGTACGCCAGGTAGGTATATGCATATAGTACATATTATTATATATTATAACCTATGAGTATTATATTAAACTTCGTGGGCGAGCGCCCCGTCGAACGTCGAAGTCGGGTCTCGGAAATCCGCGATCGATATCTCGTCGCGGGCGTACAAGTGACAATTATTATAATAGTACCGCGAACGCGTGCTATAATAATAATACTATATAACAATATAATATAATATTATGTCTTGTACCTATATGTATAGTGTATGCGAGTACTCAACACGGGCACGTAATGCGTATTGTCGTTTTGCAGCATCCAATAATACGCATATCGCAGGATCGTCGCGGGTCAAGAAGGTGAAAAAACCATACATGTGGGTCAGCGATGTGAAAAACCATGTACTCGGGTAAACCAGCGACCACGGCCCCCCTCAGTAACACACATAATTGGCCTAGGAGGGCCTTGGCGTTTCGAAAATCTATAGCAGCGACGGCACATAATATAATATTAAAATAGGTAGGTATATAGCATAAAGGAACATCGTAGGTAGGCACCTATATTATTATAATCACCGCAGCTGGTGCACAACATTTAATAATAATAATCGATCAGAAAGTCCCATATTAGGCATGAAATAATCAGTGTTCGTCAAATGCACAGATTTTTTTAGACTATCAACCGAATTATATAAATCTTTAGCGCCAGAGGATTTATCACAAATTAATAACGTATACCTACACCAGTTGTGCCAAGAAAATATTCTCGATTCACATATAAATTTTAATTGTATAATAATGATATAATTGTATAATATTTGTTGGTATTTAAATTAAATTAGCTTCAGTTGGTATACAAAAAATACAAACAAAATAGGTGTATTTTGGAATGTATGAAGATAGCTAAAGCATACCTATATATACGTATATATATGATGTGCAGGACGATGGCAAAAATAATGTATACGCCAACACTTACCTCTAGTTATATCGTTCAGTGAAATTTATGTATACCGGACATCCAGATATCCGCAATCATGTAAAATCTTTTTTGATTTCATACTTGAACCAAAACCAGAATCAAAACAAATGTCGTGTCTATATAGGAATAATATCGTTACAGAATCAATTTCAGAAATGACAATGCTTACACGATTTATAAACTTTACTGACAACAAAATACAGACACATAAACACATGTTATAATAATATAATATGATAATGCGATATGACGTGTCAGTGTGTCACGTTTTATTTTTTGTTTCACTTTTATGGAGCACGGGTTCCCTAATTTATATTTAAATTTATTTTAACGAGTGCCTCTCATAATTTTATTGTATTTAACCTTAATATTGTTATCTCTATTAAATTATGCATTTCATTAAGACAAGCTTAACACGTGCCGCTTTGATCTTAAGGTTATAACATAATGCACATTAATAAAATAATGTAATTATTTTTTCATAATTTTGTGATCATAATAAAGATTTGATTTTATAACAGAACTCACTTACCTACCTAATAATATACCTGTATATAGTAATACTCTAACTTAAGATTTATAAAATTTCGGTCACATACTGTGTTGTCCACATCTTACAAACGGAAAACATATCGCGTTCTGTAATTAAAATGTTGTGTTGTTACTTGTTATAACAGAGTAAATTGACCAAATTTTGGCCATCAAACTTAAGTGAAAAAATATTATCTGTGTTCTCTCATTGGATGTTCATGATATTTTTTTAAGCAAGCTATATTATGAGTTTTTAAAATTTTAATATTTAAAAATGCTAATAACTCGTTTATTCTTAAAATATCGTGAAAAACCAACGAAGATAAAACTCTTACCTTAAAGTTTCATAATAGGGTCAAGTCACTCTATAATAGAGCTAACAACACACAAACACAATTGGAACTGCTGAACGTATACATATATTTTAGTATGTTATGTGGAAATTAGACACAGACTCTCATCTTCTTAAACGAATTTCAGTTGGAATTTGTAATTATACATATTATAATATGAGCTATATGAGCATACTTATAAATTAACCGAAGCTGTTAGACCTATACAATCATGGATTCTATGCACGGAACCCTGCACCGACCCATGCGACCTTTTCGATGCCCACGACGTCAGTTGCGTAGTGACAATAATAATATCATATTATATAACTTTATAAGTATAAAATCACGACGACCAAATATAGTTATAACATTACGCGTAATACCGCATGAGCGTATATTCTTCGGCGAGATCGTCACGCCTATTCCGAGCGACCGGAGAATATTATCATTATTATTATTATTAATCACACCGCGTCGGTCAGTTCTTCTGCGCCGCAACCGTGCAGTAACCGCGGTATAATTACGTTTCGGTTGTTCTCGTTTTCCTCGCTTTTTGTCTCGCACGTCCTCCGCACACACGACGATGAGCCCATACAGCACGCCCACGCCCGGTCGTTACGCGCGCCGCACTCGCGTCAATAAGTATAAATGTATAATATATGTGTACACGAACGAAGGCGACGACGTTGGAAAAGAAAATATATTATATTATAAATTATGGACGTTTCTAGTCTCGACATAACGCATATCCACCGAGTCCGTAAAAAGCACGCACGCGCGTATGACGTCGTAATTGGCGTTTCGTGACGGCCTCTCGTCGAACACACAATATCTATAATAGTATAATATTATATATGGATGTAACATGTCTAAGAGTGAAGGTGTATCTAAAAAGTATTAAAATACACCCACCCCTTGTCTAATACTCCATGATATATTACACCCTTTGTTAAAATACTAGAATAATATAGTAATTTAAGTGACTGCCAACATCACCGTATTACGCTGCAAGAGGTCAACAAATTTTTTTTTTTCATTGAATCATACATTTTGTGATGACTGGTCATACCATACTATATCTTTGAATACTATTATATCAGTCAAATTTAATAGAATATTGCATATTAAATTTTAACTTTTCATAACTTTTAATGGATATCGAAGGTATATGTAGGTCAGGGGATATAAACCTGGGCGTCGCGGTTCCAGGGATATCGCCGATTTCACCACTCAAGGGAGCCACATTCGCAGTAAACGATGTAAATTGGTTTGTTTTATTAATTATTATTATCACTATCAGACTCATTTAAGCTGTTTTCAAAATCGGAAGAATCGAAAAGGTTGGAAAACCCTGGTATACAAATCGACAATGGGATAGCCCACCGCTTTAGTTATAATGATATGGATAATATGCGCGGTTGCTTATAATTACCTATAATAATAATAAATAATAATTATATTACGATATCGTCATGTAACAATTATTATTATTTATGCATATATTATAGACAAACGCGAGTAGACGTGATGGCGAACGGAAATAACTGAAACGCGTATAAATATTTAATAAATAATTATCTCAAAACTACCGTCGGACGACCACCGGCCGGGCGCGGGTACGGTTCAGCCGTTTGAATTTTTAGACGGGGTGCGGCTCATGCTGGGAGGGGCGAGACGCCGGGTGGTTACCGACGCGGTAACCATATTATAAATCAGCGCAGAGACTGCCGAAAACGACGATGGCCGCGTGCCCTCCGGTGAGACCAGCCGCGCGATATTCGCAAGAAGAAAATACTTAAACACAAAGAGACCGCGGCGGTGGAGAGAGCGAACCGCGGCAAGGACCTATATGCAGCATAATATAAACGCTATATTATAATATATAAGGTGCCTATATATACAATAATATATACGCTCGCCCATATGGATATATGTTATTACATACTGTTTACCGATACCGTGGTGAATATATAATATATATATATATATATTTACAAATTCACGGTGTATAGAATATAGGTATTTATATATAATATAATACACGTCTGCACGGACGGAGAGGAAAAAAGCTGCAGTGGACGCGAGCGCCGGTCGCGCGCACGCAGCGGTCTTGTGTTTGCGGTAATTACCGCGCAGGTCAAACGGGGTTAATCGTGAGCTATATGAGTTTATATATTATATTATTATTTTATATACCTATTATTATAATATTATACCGCGTTTAGTGCGGGAGCCGTGGTACGTCCGCCGATCGCCATACGTGCGTGTATTATAATATACTCGAGCGCGCCGCTGCCGTCTTTGTCGTTTGTGAAGGTACAAACAGTTCCCGCCACTATTATAATATTAAAACATACGGTGAACATATTATTATTAGTGTCAGAGACCACGACGGTCCCTGAACGAAACCGGAAAACTCCGTTGGAATGTCTGTAAAGTTCACTGTAGACTGTACCTGTATAACATGCGTGATCCTTGATCAAATCAAAAATCATTAACGCGGAAACGGAATTTATATTTTAATAATATGTGTTCATTTAAAATCTGTTTAACTAAACAGACATTATATTTATGTGTGAATATGTCACTCAGTATTATGTACGTAGGTATACGAGTAAAATTAGTATTCTACGATATTATTATTTATTTATATTATGTTACTCTATTATCTTGTAAATAAATACGATAATAATTATAAACGTACAAATACTAGCAATATGTATTATAATGATAACGTTAAATAATACATGTATAGTATCTATATTCTATACATATAATTAAACTTGCCCTTACTGATCAACCTAGAGCCTTAACTATAATAGCTATAGGGACTTGACATTTTGACGGTACGTACCTTCGTATAAACTACTGCACTATGAAAGGATTTTACTGATTTATCTGACGATTACGTTGACATTTTCGAAGGTTTTTTTTTTTTATTTTACCAATGGATCTACTCATGTTTCCACTGCACTTAGAGATCGACGACGCCGCAAGTTCGGCTTCGGAGCTACAAGAAAACCGCACAGAATCTGGTTCGTGACATAAAACTTCGTCCCGAATACGACGGACTTTACTGATTATCTATTCGACCAGTACCTACATAGGTAAGACGTTAGAATATTATAAATAATAGCAATGTTTACATGGTTTAACAGTAGTGCATATTGGTTATAGTAATTAATACATTTTTAAATATAGCTATATAACGAACCATGAATACCTTCTTTTTTTTTCTTGTGGTATCGTCACGACGTTGCCGAAAATTCTTGCAAATACTTCGACAACATCGCCTTCATTTAGTTATTGACATACCAAAATTTACGAAACTTTCAGGAAGCCAGAGACTACTTTCCATAGAAATCGGCAGTGACTCCGGGCAACCTGAGTGTGTATATTAAGTTTTACAACTGGCTTGGCCTAGGCCCTAGCCCCCCCCCCCCCCCCTGGATCCGTCCCTGTCTTACCATGCCATTTTATTTGTTGATAGAAGCCTTTGCTGGAGGTGTGCGTCCACTGCTCTTAATAGTCGCATACCTGGAGATATGAATTACTACGTATATAACTATTATTGATTGTATGCGTCGTATTATCCATCAACATGATTTGTTGAGACTTACCTATATAAAGACATAATTAGTTAGGAAGTAGAAAAAAATGTCGCACGTGATATTTTGTTCATATTATGTTAAATTTTTTATAATTTCATTGATTTATTGTAATTTATAGAACAAAATTTGTTTGGTAAATAGAGATGAGTGATGATTCCTGTATAAAATTAATGTATTCAGATATGCTGAAGGAATTATTTAAATATTCATGAAAGGATATAATTAAATCAACCGATTTAATTGTACCTATTCAATGCCCAGTTATAAACGATCACAATTTGCATTCTTTAGAAATTAATTCTTTAATTTTGTGAAATTGAATTTTGACCTGGTTATAATAAGAAGTGATAAAATATGCAGACCTAAAGGTATATTTATAAGAAAGTAATGAATTATGACTTCTCTATAAATTCCATACATTAAATAAATTAAACATTTTTCCGATGATATTATTTTATATTTAACAAATGTTAATATAATATTAAACATTTTGTTATGTATAAATTGTTTTATATTAAGTAGTTAATTTATCTTATAAATAGTATTGGTATGATTGGTAATAAAAAGTATTCAATGATTTTAAATAATGAGATAACATATTAATGCAACACACAATTTTTGTTTTATTTTAATACACAGAAATTCTCGAAAAAATACTCTGCTTGGGTATATATAAAAAAAAAAGGTGAGTATCGCTCTGCTGTACATTAGTTTTCGCTTGGGTAAGTGTATTGGATAATATGTTAAATTGGAATTCAAAGATATAAAATCATTGTATATCAATGAAAAACGATTTTGAGCGAACACAGTATTTTACACGGGTTATGACGGATACCGCCAAAGACTCTACCTTGACTTTAAAAAAAAAACATTTTCAAGGAATATTATCCTCAATACAAACATTTTAATAACTGAAAAACTATACTCGTTCAAATTTTTAATAAGGTACATGCACAATTTCAAATATTTATCCACTAAATATTTTATATTGGAAGGGAGGGGAATTTTAAAAATAGAATTTTAAATAGCTACAGGAGTTAAGAATAGTTAACTTTAGTATCAAAAAAGAATTCAAGAATTTGAAAAAATGGTTTTTAAGTAGGTATACTTAAAAATGTCAAAAATCTGAATTTGAATAAATTCATTACAAAAGGAAAAATTGGGGTGAGCATGCTTGGTGAGTCACTCTGTATAAAATACTCAATATTAGAATAATAATAAAACAAAGTTGCAAAATCAATTATTGCTTCCTCGCTCCGCTTGAATCCTAGAAATGCGATAGTAATAATAGGTACCTAATAATAATAATAATAATAGTAAGCTGAGGGGACGTAATGCTAAATGAGAGTACGTAATGCTAAGAGGGGATGTAATGGTAATGAGAGGACGTAATGCTAAAGCAGTCCCCCCTCCGGTTATCGATACTACGAAAAAAAAAACTGAATTTGAATAACATCACCGAAACGAATAGTAATGCATGACAGATCATTTTAGAGAGTCCAAAGGTTTACAAAATAAAAAAACACGAAAACACATTATAAGTAGGTATATTCTATACTCGTGTAAAAAAGCAATAAATAAACATTAAACGTATTATAATTTTAAAACAGTGCACGCGTTTGAGAAGATCTTGATACAATACGAATAATGAATAATAATCTGTTGCAGTAATATTGTATAATATGGATCGTCATGAATATAATGTACAATATGAACGTTTAGGTATCCTATAAATGTGTCGCGGAAGGTAACGTTTATTGGATAGGTACTTATAGTTCTGAAATATATACCTTTCTGTAACATATTTCAGTGCAAGATGATTGTTTTGAATGGAGTAAAACTAATTTTATCAATAACTATTAACGTTTTTGGAAATATTTTTACAAAATTTGAAATCATTTCTCTGTATTTTATGTGAAAAATGGTTTATTGACAATAGTTGAAAAAAAAATTAAATATTTATCATTAGGTACTACAAATAGCTAAAAAGATTCAAAATATATTAAAAATGTTATCATGTATAGAAAATTGTCTCATATACATTAATTAACTTGGGACGGCTGTGGCTCGGTGGTTGGCTTCAGGCACTAACGTGTTTTGACGTCAAGCGTCGGTCGGAGTCACTAGTTCCCGGATGGATGACCACTCGGGTTTTTAGTGACGAATCGTCGCCCCACATATATGTGTTCTTCAACCAACCGTAACTCTCCTACAATATTATACTAATGGCTATAGTCGCTGATGCTTATAACTTAAAAGATCAATAAAATAAAACAATTTAGGAATATTCATTTTTGAATTACACTAAAAAAAAAACAAAAACAAATTTTTTGAAAACATGTATCACGTAAAAAATCCCGTTTTTTTGTTTTACTCTAAGTTTTTAAAAACTACCTAAAGAGATTTTTTTACTTTTGTCCTCACTCCTCCTAAGGTAGCAACTAGATTCAAACGAGTGCCTAGTTAATTAGTAAGTTATAGGTACCTTCAGTAATAAAAGCTTGGATAAGTGGATATTGACGGATAAATTCTGTATTTATCAGCTTCGGATTTAGTGAATTCCTGTCCTGTCAACTTGTAGCTTTTTCTTTTTGATTTAATCGTAGATATAATTTTAGATTCTGAGAGTCACCTTTTTTTTTTTTATTAATTTTAGGGTTTTTTGTTTTTAATGTTAGATTGTTAATACTATGGGTAATATTATTATTTCTAAGAAATTAATAGACAGTATAAACATTATAATAATATACGTTTGCATATTATATAATCCTATAATAAATTTGTATTGGTTGGTGGATATAAAATTTAAAAAAAACTTTTGTTGAACGCCGAGCATTTTGAATACTGTACTAATCGAGTAAGATAGGGGTTACTTACGGCAAATAACTTGTCCCTAAAGGATTATCGTGAAGGCTAGGGGCTGCAGAGAGGATGTCGAGTATTGAAAACATTCTCAGAGGACACCGATAATTTGCGAGGAATTCGCTAAAGCTATAATATGTGTGTGGTGCCATATGACATCGATTCCCAAATTCCCAAACACTTTACTTAAATAGCAGCGATCCCATGTGCGATATTGGTTTGTGTGCGTGTATGTAATAGTACAACTTTGTGTTTTTATAATGTGTATTATAATAATGATATGGTTCAGCGGTCAGTTTTTGCGCAACAAAAAACAGCACACCACCTCCACGGCCCCCAATAATATCGGCGTCGACCTTGATCAGCGGCGGCGGCGACGACGACGACGACTTACGACATTGAACGTTCCTGCGATATATGATGTCGTATTTCAGTATGTGCATAGCACCTATATATATATAATATTGTAATAATATAATAAAGTGATGTAAACTATATTAAATGTTTCCATCATCTAGCTCTTTAGTCGAGAAAATTGATGTATTTTAGATGTATAACACATTATATAATTTGTTTTCAAATCACCCGTGCATAGGGTCGCATTTATTCGCATAATAATAATATAGCCATATTATATTTATAGTGTTTCATTATTTATTTGTTCTGTCCACCAATTTAAAAATATTATTTTTGATAATTATATTAATACTCAGTGTAAGTTATAATATATAAGAGGAAATAATTAAAAAATTCCACGGCATCTAAATTAAATTGTTTGGTTGTACGTTTTTTTTTTTTATTAGGCCAATCACTGACCACGGTGGACAATTATAATTATGCCCAAGTCCACTATGTTTGTGTAACTATCCGGAACAATTAATAACATGGTAATATTTTTTCCTTTTCGTGTAATAAATTGGTTCTGAGTGAATAACTATAAGTTTTTAGTGCTATGGAAGCAGCATGACTACCCAAATGATAAGAATCTTTATCAATAGCTGCAATTATACTGCAATTATACTGTTTTTAATATGATATTGTTATATTCATCAGGATCTGATATTTGTTACCAATCGAAATCCGCAGGAATCCTCACACTAGCCACTGCAGTGTACCTATTAGGATGGTTTTTATTTGATAGGAATATAAATTTATTTCTCTTCACTCACTACACATCTACATGGAATTACAATAGGCATAGGTAAAGTTATGGTTTAAACAAAACATTTTTAGAACTGTAATATACGAAATTCACGTCAAAATAATATTAAATGTATTCAGTTGTTTGGTGGTTACTGGTTGCTAGCATATACATATATTAACTATATATTATGGTCATATTATGCGCATACAAAAATCTCATCGATCAAATGCATAATAATACTAATACCTCATGGTAAATATTATTATACCCTACTTATGACTATGTAACGGTGTAACAACGACGACGTCCTACAGATATTATCTATATATTTATATTCAAACTCGAGTTGCTTTCGCCCCTTCGATAGAGTGTCGTACATTTATCATAGTGCCGTTGAAATGGATCGTATCAGTATCTTAAGCAAATCATTTATACAATCGTAGATCTTATGTTAGAGTTTTGTAATATAATTTTAGGAATTATTCACTTTAGAAGTAGTGCTGTATACTCGAATAATTGTAGAAGATTTATTTAAAATATTGAATAAAGAATACCGGACTTATAATACTGTTTAGTTTAATTGCAATTTGCAGGTTATAAGGGTTATCAATAAGAATACATTTATACATATTAATATAAAACGAATAATTTAAAATCATTGAAACTATAATTAAAGGAGTTGGGTATTAACTATTAACACAACAGCAAAATGTAAAACTATAATATGATAGTTATAAACTAATAAAATAATAACAATTAGGTAGGTACCAATAAAAAGTTAAAACAAAAGATTTAATATAGTAGTTATAAGTAATAACAATAGTTTTGTATGCACACTGATCTTAATTTTCTGATTTTTATAATTTTCCATTTAAATATATTTAATTAATGAGGAATTAATAAATTATAATTTGGTATTATGTATAGTAGATTTCGAATGTACCTCGTAATTAAGTAGATCAGTGTAATGAAGATGAATGGAATTTAATAATCTGATGATATATACTATTACATACGAAAAACCACTCTGAGCAAAGACAGCCGTATCACTAAGACTTAGCGACTAAGTATATATTTTTATACACCTAGCCAATATATTATCTTATATATAACTAAATATTGTATTATTAGAAGAAACACATACTATAGTAACATAATATTATAGGTATTTTACCTAAAAAATATAAAATAATATGATAGCAGATAATACATATGTTATATTTTTACTATTTTTATTATTAGGTTTAAGGTTTCGACGATTGAGATAACTAGCCTGTTGGTTGGTAGAGTAGGTACAGTAGGGTTGGAACGGTTGGTACGGTCGGTTAGGAACACGTGTATTTGTGGAAAGGTTTTTGCGCACTACGAACCCGGGTCGTCACCAATCCGAGAACTAGTGGTAGCGGCCGTTTCAGCCACTGTGCAGCACCAAACCACATATATCATATTTATTTCAACTTTTATGACAATTTAATCAAAAATTAAACATTGTGCAACAATTTTCAACAATATATGGGTTATATTTAGCTTTTATTTCTAAACTGGTAAATAGCATACAACATGAGTACCTACCCGTAAATAATATTTAAACGTTAACAACACAATTTTTTCATATATAATGAAATATAGGTAGTAATTATATCAGGGACTGGAACCTTTTGAATTTATCGGTATCGGTTCCGGTATCGGTTCTCCAAGAATAAAATAACGATTCCGGTTCGGTTCTGGTTCTTTTATGAAAAAAAATAAAGGTACCGGTTCCAAATAATTTAGGTTCCGGTTCCAGATAATTTTGGTACCAAAAAGTATAATAATTTCAAATAGTCATCCAGAATGTGAGAATAATTGAGGTTAGGTTAGGTTAATTGAGGTATGAGAAATATTAGAAAACTCATAATATAGCATAGATACATAGGTTATATACAAAACCGTAATACCTTTAAATATGATAAATACAATTATTTTATTTTTGAACCTTAAAGTACCTTTTTAATTTAAAAATTCCTGTTCGGTTCCGGTACTTAATTATATTAAAATAAAGGTTTCGGTTCCGGTTCCGGTTCCAGAACCGGTTCTTTTAGGTTCGGTTCTAGTCCCTGAATTATATTTAATCAAATCTTTATAGAACCATTTAAAAGTATCAATTTAAGGTTATACTGTTATAGTGTACCTATTATAGGTATCATCCTTGCCCAATATTATGTACACTGAAAATAATTCAACTTGTACCCTGGAATCCAGATATTAATATAACTGTCTAGATGGAAATTGTGACGGCCTGGAAAAAAATGTAGCATTTAATATGTCTAAAAGACTATACCAGTAATTATAACTATAATTTAGTATTAGTTAGTATAGTATATGTATTTTCTAACAAAATAATTATGATTAAGATTAAGTATTTACTATTTAGCGCTGGAAAATAAGGTGTAAAACTGGAATTTCAAGAGCTAAGGGTGAACGTACGTGTGAAGTAATAGTAAAATGTATGTGTGAAACTAAACTTCACACAGGACTGTCGAAAATTCAAAATGAATCCGTTATACTCGCGCACACACCAAGTATAGCCCATCTATTACACATAATCATAGCATTATAATTACTTATATGATTATTATTATTATATTTTTACCCTCGTAATATTATATTTTGTCCAGTAAATATTGAACTGGACGCTTTTGTAAGTTGGTGCGATAACAATAGTAATATTAGTTGCATTTGTAACAACTAGACTTGTTATGTATTGTGGCAGAAATAGGTGAATTTTAGTTTTGACTACTTTAACTACTGTAATACTATTATTATGATGATTTATGATAGTTGTGTATTAGTATCAAATGAAAATATCGTTTTCAGAATCGTATGGATCTTAGATAGGTAGTAATAAAACGAACAGGAACGTCAGAAGACTCGAGGAACTGTTGCCAATCTTCGATTAAGAAGAATGTCAATCCATCACATTACCTAATAGAGATACTTTTACTATAAATACAATAAATATGGCACAATGGACATTAGTATTCGGCGATTGTATTATCATTTATCATACGTTATTTAACAGGACTCAATTTCGAGTTTCAAGTAGTCAACTCTAATTTTGAACCAGGTAATTGGTGAAGGAGTATATGGTAAAGTCTTAAAAGTTCAAGTTATAGATATTCCTTGTAGAAAAAAAATAAGTTTTGTTTCAAAATGTCAAACACAAAATAATTGTATAATAATAGTGAATTAAAAATACTAATTCAATCCATTATTATACCATCAAATATTCAATATACAGTTCCGTTTCAATTTTGGTATGGAACTCGTGACTTAAAGTGTTTGAGCTATATATAGGTAATACATATATTATGAACACATTCATTATAATTAATAAAAATTCTACAACGGCGTCTACACTCCGCGGTCGCGTATATGTCTTATACATTGCGGTATCTTGGACAAACGATAAGACGTAGACACTAACGCGTGTTAAGGTGAATCGGAAAACAATTTTGAATTTCAACTAGATCAGATAAAATTTAATACGATCCGTGTAGAAAGTCGATTTCTTTATACGGCGTGGATGGCTTTTTTCCATCTCCGCTGCAGTATACCTATACCATGTATAATGTATATTGTGTGTATATAATATACAATTATATATATATATATATGAGTAGGTACATAATAATAATAATAATATATACGCATCACATACGACTCTTGTTAACGTACGTGAAATCCAATCCTGGTTCACGACCGCGGTAAAAACGCGATTCGAAAAATCACGGCGCGGACTATCAGTTTACTTTTGATTTACCCGCTCGACGTGGAGCGCGGTCTAGTTTCGTCCACAACGAATTTACATATTATTATTATATAATATTTTATATTCAATTTTACGACACGTATAATTATCCGTGTTTGTTGTTCGAGGTCCAAAAACAGTCTACATTACTATTAATACGATTCCTATACACGACGCTCGTCAACCGCAATTATATTACTCGTATAGGTTATTGAGCTCGTACGTCGTATACAATAAGAATATTATTTCATAACGATGATAATAATATATTATGTACCTAGGTAAACAATGCCGATTTGAGGAATTTTGGACCTACGATATAAAAAATGTTGTGGACATTTATAAATAATAAATACAACGAAATCGTTTTTACATGTTGGCTTAAAGCTCTATTATCAAATTTGACATAACTGTCCACATGCGATTTAAATCCATATGAGGTAATTTGTGTACATAAATATAATGGCATTAAATATTTAATGTTCCGTATTGTATTAAACTGACAAGTATTAATTATAATGTGTTCTTTACCTCCAGCTTAGATATTATAAAACATAGTGTACAGTATCCGATTTGCCATAATCGAGCTTATTTAACAGTTCTTTTTTGAATATCAGCTTGCTACACTCTGAACAAGCAGTAGGTTACAACAGTACAGTACAATATAAAGTCCAAAAGCAGTCAATATTGCAACTGTTTCCCAATACCATTTCTAATTTTACATGTCCATGAATTTAGTGGCATATACATTATATATGCATACAATATGTAAATTGTAAGGATGTAACAGAACTCAATTAAACCTATCCAACTATTTTGTTGGACATTGTTGGAAAGTTTTTACAATTTGTTGGACGGACCTTAAAACGTTACGATAAATTTTCCAAAACCACCGATAAGTACAAGCCAACACCAATATTTCGCCGTACTCCAAATAAAAAATATAAACCAAAATTGTTCATTACGGTTTGTTGGTTATTGTTGGAAGGTTCTCGCCATTTGTAGTATCTTGGGGTTTATTTTATACGAATTTTTTAATAATTGATGTAAGTCAGTAGCTAACTTTTTCTAATTTTCTATAGGTACCTACTTACACTTAAATTTATTGAAAACATAAATAATGAATAGTTATAAGCATATTAATGTTTTTTTTTTTTAATTTTAATAATAATATATATTATATATTATGCATATTATTTTTCTTAAAATGTATCTGTTAGAATAAAATTATATTTCATATATTATATTTTTAAATTGCAAACAATTTATTGTTTTTAGTTTATTGTTTTATGTAATAAATGGTGTATATAGGACAACTGTATTTATCAAGTAGTTTATTTTAATAACTGTACGACACAGGTCGTCGTGCTATTTCCATGGGTTAATGAGGCGTCTTACATAGGCCTCATAATGTCCAATTCCATTTAAGACACTTGGCTCAATGAATTAAATAACTCCAGAAATACTATGAATAATGAAAATACAATGATTATTTTTTATTAATTTACTATTTTTATTTTTATCACGTGTAAATTGTTAGATTAGATAATTATTTAAATACTTGGAAAATTAATGATTTATCACAATTATTTTTTAGTTGATACAATTTTTCTTTAAAATTTTATGTTAAAAATGTGTTACTACTTTGTTAATTTAAAAAACCAAATTAACCTATTAATTCAAATATTTTTTTAAAAATATTGACACTATATAATATTACATAATAAATTATAAATGTATTATTATAAGTTATTATCTTTCTTAACTATCTAAACTAAACTACGTTTGATTAAATAGTTTAAAGAAAGATAATAATAATATTGTATGACATAGTCACTATAGTGGGGCCCTTTGATGGACTTGATATGAAGTTAGCGGTGATCATTTAAAACGTAGTAAAAAGTAAACTGAGATTCAGCAAATGGTGGGTACTTTCTAAAAATGCTCAACAAACCGCAATGAAACATTTTGGATTGTTATTGAAGTGTTCGATAAAGCGTTGACCGTTAGTGTTAACTTACCAGCTGTTTTCGAAAATTACTCATAACTTTTCAACGACCGTCCATCCGCAAATGAAACTATTGATTTTTTCCTGAAAACTAAAGGTACCTATGCAATTTCTGAAAATAACATAGCTATAATTATAATAAATTAATTGCAAAATCATTCAAAAGTCTGGGGTCTGTAGCTTGAAGTAGTGGGAGGGGGGCAACTCCATGTACATTATAATTCACGTATTTACCTACTCTGACTACGCGATATCATGACATATTATTGTAATTGACGGTAAAAATACAATTTTACGGAAGAGATCGGGTCTAGTTTTTTTATGCGATCGCGACGACGAAGAGGAAGTATCGAGCTGCAGAGCATTACTGATATCTGTATAATAGCACGCCGTGTTCATTCGACGAATCAATTTACAAGACCTGTAAATTGTAGAATAATAATAATAATAATAATAATAATATTATACTCACGCCAGTCACGCGTATAATGACACAAACGTCACGAATGCGTCATATGGCGCGCGCGTGATGACAATATCGACTCAGATTGTTATTTTGCAATCGGCCAAATAACGATATAATAATATTATAACATTGATATCAATTATAATATAGTAATATATCACTGGACAGTATATTGTCGCGAATACGTATAATGCCATTATTATAGTGTGGCATTTACTGCACGTGAATAAATACCTTAATAAATACCTTCAAACTCGAAGATGGTTGCTTGCTCGTATTAAACGCATTAATTAAAAAACACGTTTCGCTCGGTCCGAGAACAATATAATAATCTGAACGGTTTTTGATAAACTATACGTCTTAAACGATTATTTGAGTGATCGATTACCTAAAATAATATATCATAGTTATTATTTTATTGGTCGTCAACTTCTCGATGCGATTTAATACCGAAAATTATACGGCACGTTCATTGTGTTGGCTATTTCAAACTTATCTGTAAACGATGATATAATAATTGTCAATAAAAACTGATCATAGTAATTATGACTGCCGTCGATAATGACCTTGGCGTTGTGCTACATTTAGGTAAACGGTTGTTGCTTAATCAAATACAAGATACACTCCAAATTCTTATTATTCCAGTTCATAATATTATGCCATTCACTTTTTGGCGATAAAAATATTATAAAAGATAATACCAGATCATATTTTTTGCAAATATTCGTTAAACATAAATTCAATAAATAGGTGATGTTTTATCCTTGTAATTATTATGTATAGGTACCTACCAGTATAATAACATAGTAAAAATTATATAACATAAAAGGTTATTGATATGTTTATCGAATAGTTTCATGTATACTTATGTCTTATTAGGATATATTTGTAAAAAAAAAACACAAAGAGCAGAAAAAAAAGTCCGAAGGTAATTTTTTCGAATATGTTTTGATCTTAATGTATACTTAAAATCAACTTACTAGAGACAGCTTTACACACAATGTTATTATGTAAATTTATCCTTGGATAATTGAGATATATTATTAACAATACTACAATAGTTTAAATCAGCGATAGAAAACGTTATTAAACGGAAAAAAACAAAAAAACGAAAACAATTAATAAAACGAAAACGAAAAAACAAAAAACAAAACCAAAAACAACTGAAAAACGATAACAAAAAATCCCAAAAACCGAAAAAAATTTAATAACGAAATCAAAAATGAAAACGAAAATAAATTATAGTATTATACATTATTAAATTATTTATACCACGAAAAAAAAAATTTTGAAAAATATTTCACTTATCTTTACTTTTTAATCTTTAACTTTAAAAACATTTTAATTTTGATTTAAAATTTAAATAAGTACTAAGAATAATTAATTTTAATTTTTGACTTTTAAGTGCATTTCTATATTGCGCGTTACTATATTATAACTTAAAAGTTAAAAGTTATAATTTATAAGAATATAATATAATAAAAGGTGGGTAAGTGGATTTCGCTCTGCTGTACAGTAGGGTACAACAGGGTTACTGTATAATGGATGGTATTAAATTTGAATTCAATGATATAATATCGTATAAGAAAAACGATTCTGAGCGGAGACGGTATGTCAGTCTAGGTATAAGACATAATATTATATAGTTTATGGTATTAAAAAAAAAATTTACCTTTAATAAGTACCTATCATAAATTCCAAATTAATCATATCACAATATCTATTAGGTACTTTTAACACGTTATACATCAACAACAAACCGTGATACTATCATAGATATATAATAGTATACTTTAGAAGTTTCAAGTATACCCAAGAATAATATTATACAATCACAACAAAATAACTAAAATAGTTATTCTAGGTTTTTAATATGTAATTTCGTCCAAATTTGTACTTCAAATGACTATAACAATAAGCTGTGTAAATGTATTTTTTAGATTTTTTCGTGACAGAATTAAATACTTACGTGGAATCTTGTTTTAAATTTTCAATTCTTAGATACAAAAGTTGAACATTTTATAAATTTTTAACTACAAAATAATTAGGTATTCAAGTTAAAATTTGATAAACTTTGTCAAAATTCAATCTTTAAATGCTTATAAAAAAAAAATTGTGCGTATGTATTTTTAATATTTTTCAACTGATATTGTAACAATATATCAGAGCTTTGTATTAAATTTATACACTTTTTGGCCCAACAGATAAAACTTTATTGATATTTATAGAAAAAAAAAACTAAGAAAATTGAAAACTGAAAATGTCCGTAAACAGCTCAAAAGAGTAAAATATTTTCAAAATTGTATGGTGTATAGGAAATGCTAATATAAACATTCAGTAAAATTTTCATGTATCTGCAGTTATTCGTTTTTGAATTACAACAAAATAAGGAAATCACTACATGAGAAATCGAGTGAATATCCAATGTTGTAAAAATTTTAATTTCAAACGATCATAAAAATTTAATTTGACTTTCTTATAGATATTTTTTGTTTGATAAAGGTAGATAATCTTATAAGGAATCTTGTATTACATTTTAAAATCTTAGATTTAAAAAGAAAAATTTTTATGAATTTCTAACTCGAATAAATTTGCAAATTTTCGTGATTTTACCATATTTTGTCATTTTTTGAATTTTAAATGCTTA
>NC_042495.1:39562756-39716031 GCF_005508785.2 Acyrthosiphon pisum | reverse complement strand
TTATAAGTACCTAATAGATATTATGATATGATTAATTTGGAATTTATTATAGGTACCTATTATAGGTCAATTTTTTTTTAATACCATAGATAAGTATATATATGTCTAATACATAGACTGATATACCGTCTCCGCTCAGAATCGTTTTTCTTATACAGTGATATTATATCATTGAATTCAAATTTAATACTGTCCATTATACAGTGACCCACTTCTAACCTACTGTACAGCAGAGCGACATCCACTTACCCACCTTTTTTTTCTTGGACTTTGTTTACTGAACTATTTTACTGTTAACCATTTTTTTTTTAAATATTGCTCTGCAAAACCTGACAATAAAGTCCAATATAAATATGTGAAACATGTGTGATTCGTCAATCAAATAAGTTTTTGCAAAATGTTCATGACAGCTAGGACAACAGTAGGTATATTTTGAAACTTTGTATGCTTGACTTTTGTTCGATAGACCGTATTGTCGTTATCATACATAGCCTCATTCATACGTAATATGCATGTAGTTAGTTGTGTGTACACAATAAATGCAACATAACAAAGAAATTCTCTGGCAATTAAAATTTTCGAAAAAAAGACAATAAAATATAATATCATCGTCAAGTCGCAGCTGCATAATTTATAGATCGTCGTTGCAGTGTTCGCGCGGCAAAACACGTTTAGCCGTTGTGCAAGTGAGTCGGCCTTATAAATAATTGATTTTACGCGTTAATCGATATACGTACACGGTGTGTCGGTGTCGTCGTCGTCTTCTGAGCGAATTTATGAAAAACAATCCATAGATTTATTTTTCTTTATGTATAATGTATATGATATTGCACACGTGATAATGCGTATAATAATAATTGCAATGTAACGAATAGGTATAATCGATCTACAAACGTTTTACTATAAAAATATAATATTATCTATGATTACTGATGAGTGATTACCGCGTTAACCTGTTGATTCGCATGTAATTTTTTTTATCAGACACTCGTGCAGATTTTTAAGCACAGCTTGACTTAACACACTTGTATATTCACGTAAGTTACTATAGGTATTTTTTTTCCATATCAGTTCCATGTATGTTGCATTGATGCACATTGTACCTGTATTACATATATGTACAGTTTATTTCAAAGCAGCGTGGAGTGCATTATTGTGGCCGCCCATTAGAAGACAATTTCTGTGAAAAATACAAAATTCAAATTTTTTTTTTTTAAATGCCGTCGTTTTTAGTAGTATTGGTTAATAACTTACAATTTCAAAAATTAAAAAAATATTTATTAATATATTTTTCAAATATAAGCTGTATAAAAATTAGTTTTAGCCAGGTCATACCAAGAAGATGTCCAATGTACATAAATACATAATATGTGTAATAATATTATCGTGTTTTTGCATTTGCTCGTGGAGTGGTGTATTAGTGGTGAGTGGCTGCTACACAGCCGAGTGAAGCCTGAGCGTAAAAATGAAGTGTACAACACAATAATGGGTAGAATAGATATAAAAATCGTCAGCAGACCATAATCATCGCGGCCACGTATAAAAACAGTATAATATAACAATTATTAATTATGGACGCTATTACGCGACGACCGACTATATATAATATAAATTGTGATAAAACGATCGATCGGCCGTCGATCCGACGAAACTAGAGCAAAACGCTCTACAAAGCAATAAACAATACGCGTGACCGTGCGGGAAGGCTAAAAGTATATTTAATATACCTATATAAGTACCTATATATGTATAATATATCTGGGCGGCGGTGGCTGCAGCGTGTACATAATAATAATAATGATAATAACGATAATTTTATAATGGCAGCGTCTTCACTCGGACGATTCGTCGTCTCTGTATATGTATACGCGTTTGATATATATAAATGTAGTGTAGCGCGAAAGCAATATATTATATATCGATCTAGCGGATTCCCACAGTCTCTTCGCCATTACAACGTGTAATTACGTGTAATCGTTTTTTTATTTTTTATTTTTTTCATCTAACTTCTTCTTCATCTTCTTCTCCTGCTCTATCGCGTTCGAGTCTACCGGCCTCGCCACCGTCGCCACCGCCGCCGTCGTCTCATTTTCATTTCGCGTTTACAGATTCAATACCAGTGTCGTCCGCCGTCGCCGCACGCATATCGGCGTCCCCGCTGCAGCACAACCGATTATCCGCATTATTATCATCGTCGTCGTCATCGTCGATCGCGAGTCTCTTCACTCTCTCACTCTAACTCTCACACCGATTCCGATAGCCTGCGACCGCGGTCCGCTCTGTCTGCGTCTCACTCGCGCGGTCGCTCGCGTCACAGACGTGCGTTTGCCGCTGCGACAATATTCCTACACGGGAAAATAATAATGCGATTGTTTTGCCGAGCACGCCTCGCCGGCTGAACAATTCCGACCGACGTCGTCCCTCTGTATATGTGTCGACTTTTAATTGTTTTTTTATTAAATAAAACGAATATAACAAGCAGAACGTGCCGTGAGTGACTAACGGCACCGATGCCCGCGGTTGACGCCGCCGCCGAGCCGGCCGGATACACATGTTTATAAGTGTTTCTCATATCATATACACATATATATAATATAACAATGCATAAACATTATACGCGTATACCTCTATACGTATAGGTATTGTACACCGCACATACGATCATCTCTCCGTCGCCAGCCGTCCGTCGATATGTATATAAATATATCGATACCCGCTCGATCCACACGCGCTACCCGCTGCCCAGTAATATACGCTTAAAAAATCGCACACGTCCGTTTTTCTCGGTGTGCTCGTCTCCACTGCAAGACCTTTGAAACGACGTAAAATTAAATATAGGGACAGCCGGACTCGTAAACCGTATATAGGTAAAATATAATATGGGTAGCCGGGTAGGTACTTTCGACGTTTGCGATTAGCGGCCGACCACATGCATAATACCAGCAGAGATACGGCCGTAATATTATAATATGTAGATGAAACCATTATTGCAGATAATCATATATATTATTAAATGGTGATCGCCGTTGTGGAGGTGAGGCAAAGGCGGGTGACGTACTGACGTGTGTGACAAAACTTTACGACAAACATTCAAAAACAATAGATTATGGCACATCGGCACGTCATACCTTGTTAGACTATAAGTATATACTTGTTTGAGACTCCAAGCTTTTCATTGATACCTTTTTTATTGTTACTTGAAGAAAGCTAATATCGTTTTATATGATTTATATTAATATACAACTCTACAAAATCCGTCTTGCAACGATTCATGTGATAGGTACTTATTGTTGAAATGTATTTGAGCATCATTTTTGTACATAAAAAAATGTATCATGCACCATGAATAAAGTACAAAACAAGTGTTCATATATCTGACAAGGTCTAACAAGTGTTCAACAAGTTGAAATGTTTAACAAATGAGTGTAATAACTAACAAGTGTCCAATAACTCAATTAAGCATAATATTTATTGACATAGGAAACATAAAGAAATATATATTTATATTCAATATTTTTTTTTTTAAAACATCTTCTTTTTAATAAGCAATTTAGTAAAACTTTCTGTAAATTGTCCAATTTAAATTGTAGATTTTTGAAATAAGAGAATGGTGTGAAAATAATAAAAAATAAAAGATTCCTATGAGAGGCACTGGAATCTGGAATCCATTCCCTATTAGATAGTCCCCACCGACCCGATACTACTTGATTTATGGATACAACTCGTTCTAATGAAAATGTCTAGTTCCTCTCATGATAACAATTCGAACCAATATCCCGGCGTACTCTGCTGTAGTGCTGTTGGAGGGTTTTTGTAAAGTTTTCCTACGCAATTTGACAATTCCAATAACGCGACATACCGGTCTCACAATTTCTCATATATCATAGTATACAGACATACAGCCGATATTATATTTATAATAATATTATAGCAGGGAAGTATTCAAACTTTTTCATCCCGCGGCTCTTTTGTGTGTTCACAATATTTTTACGGCTCCCAAATTATTGTGAAAAAATTGAGACAAGACGAATACAATATTATGGCCATTATGGGTGATAATAACAGTGACTTAAGTATTAGAAATAAAACTTCAAAATATAGTTACGTTTTTCATTATTGTTTCCACAATCGATTTAATGATTATAAATAATATTTATATTTATTATATATGCAATGGCCTACATTAATTTTGGTTTCTGGTGCTTATTGACATTGCTCTCCTTGCCAACTCTCTCGACGCCCCTATGAGCCGTGACGCACAGTTTGAATAACTCTGTTATAACATATTATATTGTTATTAATATAGTTCGCAGTTTGGCACTATGTTTTGAAGTAGAAAATTAAAATTATATTAAAACAACTGTTTATTCTAGCCGGGTTAAGTCTTCGAGTGCCGTTTTTTGCATGTGTTTGTCAATTTTCTATATCGACACTCGTCATTGCAGCTATTATAATAATAAACTCGCTCAAATTCAATACTAAACGCGTTTCACTTGGATTCAGTCGATACGACAGCAGTATAAGCGACACGTCCGGATCGGTTCGTTATAATATAATATATTATAAAAACGATCTAATTCATTATTAATATAGTATATTTTATCATGTCGTTCACACGTGAGTTAATTTGTTTACAATTATTCATCCGTCGCGAACAGAACAGTTAAATCTTTTCGTGTAGGTAATATATGTACGTCGTTCGTGTGTGTTTTGAGAGAGTCGTATATACCTACACACAATATAATATATAGGTATATAGTATTATATATGTACCGTACACGTTTCTATATTATAATATGTAATATTATACCGATTGGCATTTTTTTTTTTTAAACCACTTTGTGTCATCGGTTCACGGTACATTAGCTTAGAGATTTTTTAAAAAAAGACGTGAATGGCACTATATTAAAGACGCTTAAAATCGAAACGATTACGTATAAATAATATTAAATAAAATAAAACGACCGCGCATATCACTGATGGTGCACAGCAAAGTATGGAAGGTATAATATATATATTATGCGAGATATATAGGTACGAGATAATCGATCTGTTGAATTCCATCGGGCTAAAAAAAAATTGCTTCACCTCGGTAGCTGGCGTAACGTTTAGCTCATTGACCACGGTCGGAACAAATGTACGCTGCACTGTTTGACAGTCTCGCCACAATCTCGTTAAGATCCATTATTGTTGTTTTTTTTTTTGTTTACAATAAGCGCCGATCGTAATGAAATATATAACTATATTATTATGTTATTATGATACCGTTTTTGATATTTTTCTAAATCTCGTCCATAAAATGCAAATAACTCTCTACGTATTATGGGTAGGTAGTGACTATATAGGTACCTATACCTACTTATTATGTACCGAGTTGTCTATACATTTCGTTTAATGAATGACGAAATGAGATATTCCGATTTGATATTTTTTGGCAATCGGCTAAAGACTATTATAATAATATAATTTCACAACGTTGTCAAAAAAAAGGTATATATCTATATACACACGCGTGTATATCATTATATAGGTAAGCGTACAACCACGACCGTACTAGCAATTTATTGCTGTCACCTGAAGCGGTTTACTGCAGGGTGCTTCGCGAAGATTTATTGTAATCTAAACTCTTATGGCGGAATGGAATCTATGTACCTACGCATTACCCAAATCCGTAAATCTTCGTGTGACATCACCTGTAGGTTATATACATGTGTTTTAGTAGACATAAATAGTTAAATTATATTTAAATTATATTTTTCATTATTAAATCATATATTTTTAGAGACATATTATAATAGCACACTTTATAATATTATAGTGTTGTATACTTGTATCGACTCGGTTACATGTTTCAAAAATATTGTATTATAATATTCACACTTGTTAATCTGCATAATCAATTTAATATAAAATTAATTATTCATCATGGACTACTTTTATAATAGTATAATATTATAAAGGAACACAGAAATACAGGATGCTGGTAACAATAGATTATTTATTAATTTGCGATTTTGAAAACAATAAAAAACTTTTTTTTTTAACGTTATTTTTCCACCTTATAACAACACTTACCTATAATTCTATATATAATGCGTGCGTTTTAAATACTAAGCGATCTTTGTCTTGTTCCTAAAAACTTATTTTTAAGACCCATCTTATATGTTCAGCTGTTGTAGGTACCCATATAACCTACCTCTGATACTTTCGTTAT
This sequence comes from Acyrthosiphon pisum, assembly GCF_005508785.2. NCBI lineage: Eukaryota > Metazoa > Arthropoda > Insecta > Hemiptera > Aphididae > Acyrthosiphon > Acyrthosiphon pisum. The sequence goes on along the minus strand of NC_042495.1, from coordinate 39,709,817 downwards.
TTTTTCTACAGATTTCTGAAAACGACAAGTAGCATTTTTTTTATAACAGCTGTATTTTAAACGTGGTAGTTTTCATATTATTATATATTTTTTTTTCCTTTACCCGTGTGCTGAGTACAACACTATCGTCGATTATCGGCGGCGAGTATGAAATTCCTGCGTATGTAGGTACGCGTTCACCGTAATTATACCAGACGCTGTACACACGACTTTTGCAGTAGCTGTCAAAGCGTCGTCAAAAAGCGGTTTTCGTGCACAGCAGTCATTATATACATTTTGGACCAACGATGATAATAATAATTACCTAAGAGTTGTGCGTTAATAATATATATATTTATATACCTATACCTAGTGCCTTATATTGTACACAAATGTTAATTACAGTATGTGGATAATATTATACCTTACTACTATACTGTATAAATATCTGTATATTATAACTGCAGGACAACAAAGATTAAAATTTAGTCTCACCTGCAGCTGATATTTGTAGGAACAGTGTTGTGTTTTAGATAAATTTATCTAGATATGTTATATAGATAAAAAACTTTATATCTTTATCTTATCTAGATAAAAATTATAGCCATCTAGATAATTCACAAAATCCATAGCTTATAATTAGCAATTACTATTTTAAAATATTATCATTCAATATAAAATAGATAACTTAATAAGAAATCTAATTTGCATTACTTGCAAAAATTGGTTTTAAAATAGTTTTACATAGCATTTATTATTAATTATGAATAATGCACAGATATAAACTACTATTATAGTATATTATAACTGTTGAATAATGACGATTTATCATGTCAATATGACAATATGCATAGGAGATGCGAATTATTTATATAATTTTATAATATGGCCATACGAGGAAGTCTCACGCCCGTATACGATTTATGATTTTACGAACGCCGAAGAGCCTTTACAAAAATTAGAACTAGAGATACCCCTCCATACATAGAGTATACTCTATGCCACCATAGGTCCTACGGGTAAACAGGGTTTAATATCATGTTAGTTTACGGGCTCGTTTTCTATGTTCAGACTTCAGATCATAGGTAAACGTAAACCGAATATTATAGAATATTATATTATATAAAAATATATTTAAATATATATATTATTTATATATTCTGTGATAAAACTATGGAATATAGCATTTGTGTAATATACCAGTAAAAAGGGAAATGGTTACTCTGTACTCATATAGTTATATGATATTCAAAATTTCTTTAAATTTACTAAATAATTTAATAAATATTTATTAGGTTTAAACTTTAAATGTATAACTACTTAATAAGAATTACAATAACACCACTGTTTCTACAGTACAAATTAAGAAAATTTGATATGTCAATTATTAGAGCCTGGGTCATAAGTTTTCACGAAGTGTAAACAATTTTATGTTTGATGGGAGTGAAAATAAAGACTTCATTAAATACAGATGCGTATCACAAAATAACTTTTTTTTGCATTATTTAGAATCTTTTTTATGTTTGGGATAATATGATGTTACCAACTTATCTTTAGCATGCTTGGAATATTGTCTAATTATGTAAATATTGTAATAAAAATACAAATTTATTTTAATTTTCAATTATTAGTATAAATTTAAATTTTGAGGTAATAGTCCTTATATAAATATCTAGATAAAAATTATTTTATCTATCTATATCTAGATAATTTTTTTTATCTAAGCACAACACTGGGTAGTAATATCGCGGATAGGTCAGCAGTTTTCAATCAGTCACGCCGTATTCATATCCATATGAGATACCTACGTGCCACGTATTATATTTCTCTCTCTCTCTATCTCTTTTAGTTTTTTTAAAGACAGCTATACCTATACATGTATATTATAAATGCTGTACACACACATATATAAGCACAAACAGTTTGTATACATGTAATATATTTTTATATACGTATATTGTATTAGTGTATTATATATTATGTATATTATATAAGCCACACCACTGATTTTTCGAATTATAGTTCCAGGGTCCAGGACTTACATCAATTGTATATTCAAATTCGATGTATATAAACGAAACAAAGTGATGTACAAATGCGTTTTATAATATACACAGATGTACTGCAGAAAATAAGACATTTTATTTCGCATTTATTCTGATTGTTTTCATAATTTAAGGATCTTTCCACTTTTAACTTTTTTTTCACATTCACCGATTCACACTCATTACGTATACTTTGTCAAAAATCAGTACCACTTTATTATACAACTTTAGTTTGGTTTACCCTATACCAAAAATATTTTATAATTAATACCTCGTACCTTTTTGAAATTAATTATTGTGGCCTATACAACCCAAAACTGCAGTTTTCGATGTGGAAAAAAATCGTTTATATTGGTTCATATCCAGTTTTTTTTCACTTTAATAAGTCATACATTATAAATTAGTACATTTAATTTATTTATTCATATGACATGATTCAAAATGAATTCAAAAAGGGAATGTAGTACCTAATTTAAATTTAAAAAAAACGTGTAGTTTTTCGACTCTATTACCTATAGTGTTATTTAGAACGCTAAATAAGGCTGTGCCTTTTTTTATTGTGTTGAATAAATTTATAGCGAGAAAGTGAGTTTAACGGCGGCTATTCGAACATAACGCAGACATAATATTATTATAGGTATTTTATACGTGAAAAAAAATGAAATAATAACCGATATATAGCCGGACGCGCTATATTTCAGTTTTTACGTAAATCGAATTATTGTGATCATTTTCTGTGGCGAGTATTACATTATTAGAGGTACCTGAGAATATTATTATTTATTATCACATATTTTGTTATACATGTATCTAGTTTATTTTATCATATATACGTAATAAGTAGGAAATTTGGACCTTGTGAAAACGATTGTTTCAAACTGCCAATACTTATTTTCACGTAGCCCGAACAAATTATAATATACTTGTATTGAGTTTTATATCATTCTGCCTTGTAGGATTCCGTGGGAAATATGATTTAGGAAATCGTTTGAAATCGTTCAAATGTAATGTATCTATAATATTTGTCACCATATGTTTTTCCAAATCACTATAAAAGTATAAACATAATATTATATTATTATAATAATTATCATAGACAAATTAGGATTTGCCTTGACGGATTTTGAATTATTGTCTGTGTGGTATAAGTATGAAGTAATAAGGATGGGCATTTTACTAGAGTAATTGGATAATGTGTACACACATGTATAATGCATAATATATTGAAATTATTATTAAAAAAAAATGTTGTTATCAATATTATAGTTCGTTAATTAATATTGTACCTACCTTTTAATTGTTGAGTGGCACATTAATTCAATTTTCGTAATATTTCATTACTATTAACCATGTTTTCATGAAACATATTTCGTGCTTAGTACCAGAATACAGCGTACGATCGAAACGAGTAAAAATATGCAAATGGATAATATTCAAATCCGAGGCCTAAAATGTATTACTAAAATATAAATTTATAAAACACACACAATAATATAATACAACATTATAGTGTACGATCCATCTTCGGTCTACCCGTCTCGGAGTACCGATTAGTACGATGTGTACATCGGTTTATCGCATTAAATTGTATTAGCCACGACCGTTGGACATCGCCGCGGCACGTCGTCGTACCTATATAGCGAGTAATAGCGCGTTTCCTCGGACGTCGCGCAGCGGGTCTGCTGCCGGACCACAACGGATCGAAAACGCCAACCTGCGCAGCACACAACATTTAATAACACGAGAACTACGCAATATCGCATGCACGTGTGTGTGTGTGTGTGTGTAATGCATCGCAATCGTACCTATTCGTCGGAAAATAAATCATAATAGAGTATAAATTTAAAAAAAGAAAATATTATAACTAATATCCGCTGTCAATTATTATCGGTCGGCGAGATTTACGAGCGGTTTCCGTCTAATTGGTATAATAATAATATTATACTATGTAGGTACATATTATTATACTGCAGACGATAATATATAATATTATTATAGCGTCGCATTCGTATAAACGTGTTTTGTTTTTTTTTTTTTTAAATTACGATTTCATCCCTCCGAGCAGCGGCAAATGGTAATACGACTGCGCCGTGTGGACTAGGAATTATCGTTTCTGTGCAATATAATGACACTACTGCAAAGTAGTATATACGTTGTTATAACATGGCTGGCGTATTGTAGTAATGATAATAATATACGCAAGTCTCGATTTTTTCAAGCGCAACTTTTCACGGAAATTGTATCGTATAGGTACCTATATATGTACTGCGCATTATGCCCATTGCCCTTATTCGCCATTTCAATCGGTGTATTATTTTCGTTGTTGTCCCCTTTTCTCGGACATAATAATAATATTACAATAGTTTTTTTAATAGGTATTTATTCCGAAACGAAACGAAAACGCCATATTGCTAACCTAGACTTTGTGGTTGTCCGGACGGATTATCGTTATTACAACGAACCGGCGCGGTGGCGTAACTGTGATATTATTGTAAAAGCGAGGTGATCTTAATGTCACTAATTACGATTTTTTTTATTTGTTTTCCACACAAGTAAGCGATACATTTTTTCACAACTGATAGATTACCTACTCATATGCGTCTCATGTATATGTGTTAAGCTAAAAAGTTGACAAATATGTATGGAATAAATGAAAACTTATGCACTTATATGTATTTTATAGTATAACTATAACAATTAAGTAGTATTTCAATATTGTTTTGTTAAATCATTAAGTATGCAGGTAATTAGGTATGATGTCGTACGTAAGTTTTTTCGATATTTTAATTTTCAAGCAATAGTTATGAGTATTTTAAAACTATAAATGTTTAGGACGTTTAGGTACTATTATATCTTAATATACCTGCGTGATTATTTTTTTTTCGTCGGTCACATAGAATTCTACATCATCACGTAGGTATGTACAGCCGCAATGCGGTGTGCGTATAGCTGGGATATTATATACTATAAGTACTGACATAAAAATAGCGTTCATTATAATATACAGGTCACTTTTTTTTCCCGACGAGACTGGGTCGTCCGGGTCGGTGATTTTCACTGTCGAATTAATAATTATTGGACGATGATACGAAAAATATGGATTGTATGCGACGACGGATAATCGGGGTCTCTCTCTCTTTTCTTTTTTTTATATCGACTAAAAATATTATACATTGTTTAAGTGTTATTCGAACGTCAACAGTTTTCTCCTGCTAGATAATAGACATACCTGCCTATCTATATACACCTAACAATATAAAACGAGCACAAAAGACAAATGGAAACGCTGTAAATTATGATTCGCAGTAAGCACATTATGTGCATAAAATGTATACGCATAATACGCCATTGAGCACCGGCCACTAAAGCGCCGGACGTTGGTACCTATTCATATGTATAATATTTAATTAGTTTACGTTTTATACGTCTCACGACGACGCGTATTATTCGAGAAATTATTTTTATCTATCGCACGATAATCGCCTTGGTAGCACTCACATTTTTATATGCCTACGAATTCCGATTTTTTTCTCTCTAAAACACGCCACCGCCGTCCTAGAAGAGCCGTTATAATGTTATGTAATATAACGTAAAATACGTATATTATATTATGTTTTACCATATATATATGTATATATATTATTATAAAAATAGTAGCCGGCCGGTAGCTATATATTTTATCGTTTCACTAATGAACCTAGACGGTGAGATCACACATATATATATACACAAAGGTATATATTGACACCCTAGCGCACGCACGGACAAACGATCCATATAGATTAAGTGCGCGCGTGCGCATAATATATATCGCGCAATGATTTAGTGTGGCATTATATTATTATATTGTTAAACGTTGCGGGTCGATTGTTTGTTTAAAATAAAATGATAAATAAATGACCAATCAGAGTTGCAGCCTCCACGCACGTTGAAGAAGCAATGCACCACATAATATACACCTACGATAGTATGCAAAGCTATAGATATTACATTCTTATAGTAAACGCGTGTATAGTATCTGGATCGATAATCTCCAGATTTATGGCCCACTCGGGTGTTTTAGCCCCACGTGACGCACGTAATAGTTGTAGTGATTATAATACATTTTTCATAATACACTTGCAGGTCCTACAAACGACATATTATTGTTTATATAATATCATATATGTATACGGGTTCAACTTTTGATTTTTATTATTGCTTTATATATTATAATATTATAACGGATCCGTGTGGTCCGGCTGCTTTTATAGGTGGGCAGCTGCTACAAGGTCTCGCGCGCGCGTGCCCTCGTTCTCGGCGAGCTATGGTACGTATCCTGCTGGGGCTGTTGCCGACCCCGAAAACAAAATAACTTGCAACATATAATATGATATGACATTGACACGACTGCAAAGATGGACATTAGCTTGTCAAAAAGTTAAAGTTAAGTTAATTATTTATGTAATTATGTTTTTAACTTATCAACTTATGCAGTTAAAATTGTTATTGTTGTAACTTAATTTATTTTAGTTCATTATCATTATCGTGCAGTTAAGTTAATTTTCTTTTCGAACCGTGCGGATTTAATTCAATCAACTTAACTTATAACAGTTATAGTTACTTACATTAACTTGTCCAACCTATTGGATATGAGAATAACGTTATGATTACAATATTATCCATGTATTTATATCAAACCAATGAGAGTGGCATATGGTACAGTCGCGATGACTGTGTATAAAATATTTATTTGAAGACGACTACAAATCTACAAATGTCGTGTAAAGATTTTAGTAGTACCTATACTGGAAAGTATTTGACCGGAGTATTCACATAAGGTTTTTACAAACGAAATAAAACTCTTTAAGTATCGCATATATGACTATCTTAAGTATTGTTGGTAATATTGATATTATTATAGTAGATACCTACTATATTACGTACTATAACCTAAACCTAAGCAGTGGCTTCAATACGGGGTTTTTTCTTAATACGTATATTTTTATGCAGACCACAAACCCTGTCTAGAATTTATTCTTTTTTCAGGACATCCAGTTTAAATAGTGGGCCAAATCACAATTATATTGAATTTTAAATACTCAAATATACCTATATTGTGTGGTTCTTATGACGCATGCATTATATAGTTGAGGGTACTTGTTTTACACAGATTTTTTGGGGAAAAATATAACCTAAATACTATATTATTATATATATTGTTATAAATATAATATCAGGTATAATAATCAAACAGGTAAATATTTTAAAACGTTTTTATAAAAGTCAAGGCCTAAAAGTATAATTAAAACTGCCTTTAAAATTTAAATATCTAAATAGTAAGGTCTTTGATTCAGAGCTTTAAAATTTAGATCATAGTATCAAAATATCAAATATTCAAAGACCAACCAATTATACCAATAATACCAATTACTGCGTATAAGACATAACAAAATTACGATTAATATAATTCATATAATAATAAATTTATAAATCGATCTCACGTGTATGAATCAATAAATTTATCAGTGCAAGATAAATCGTCACAGATAGACAGGACTAGATTAATAGTCCCTATTATAAGTTATTACGTAGATACCTTATGTATAATATTGGATATGATATGATGATAATAAGTAACAACTGTAATATAGATTTAAAACTAAATAGCAAAATATTGTCTTAACAATAACAACCAACTATAGTAAGTAAGTAAGTACTTACCACATTATATTATCTTACATAATTTAATACGTGTTTCGATTAAAAAAAACATTTAATTTTATCAAGTTTGTATAAGATTTAATTTATTAGAATACGAGTATTTTGTTTTGATTTAAAATCGGAAATCATAATATTATATCAAGGTATTTACAAAAATGTCTTAAATTCAAAATATATAAATTGCATTATAAGTACACTTGGATACAAGATTATCAGAAATTCACTAGAAATGCATTAAATAGTGTAAATATATTGGTCACGATCTATAATATGCGGTATGAATGTGACCTCTACAAGTCTTCGTAACCCGAATATTTGTAACTGACCTGTACGGTTGTACATAAAAAAAAACATAATACCTACCATGCTCGCTGTAGTGCGTATGTATAGTACCTATCATGTAAATAAGTAGATAGGTGCTTATACTTATAAAGTACGATATAATTTTATTACTATTAATGCAGCTCAATTGGGAGAATCGAAACTACGATCTTTTCGGTTCGTATAAAATATAATATACGTACCTATACACAGCTATCTTTGACATTTATTAAAGGTATACGCGTTGTCGATTTTTCCGCTCGCGCTCGATGATTTACAGACGTTTTGCACGCGATTTCCATCGTATATGACGCATTATAACATAATAATAATAATAATGTACGGTCGTCGATTACGAAAGTCAGGTTTTCACCAATGTACACGACTTTATTATCATAATATTATATTATTGACTATTGTAGTATTGTCAATGTCGCGGACCGAGTGTGTTTCATAATATTATTCGTATTTCGTCCGTACTCGAGGTCTAAACCCAACAATGTAGTTTTCATTAATGCAGGTGGGTAATAATGACGTTATTTTAATAATATTATCTCTTCGAAGATTTTGGCCTCTGAGACGACTGCTCAGACTCGGAGTGTTCAAAATAATCTTTAATATTATGAAACTTCGGTAGCGATTACACGCACAACTCACGATGCGACAAACGTACCGCCAATAACGTGTATTTTTTTTCCATTAATACGTAAAATGTGCACATTCAACCGGTAAACGAGATTTATTGAATTCGCCGAAAACCGTTTTGAACACGCGAAATAAATAGACAACGACGACGACGAGTTTCAATTTCGTATCCGATATCGCTTATGATATACAACTAACACTCTACATATTCGTGTTTTAGAACACGCGTTATCGTTATTCATGTCAGGTACATATTAGTATTATATTATACCCGTATACCATATATATATATATATATACCTACACCGGTGCCCGGTAATAAATAATATAATATATTATTATTTTTTCTAGCGACATTTACTGCACGCGTTATCGATATAACGCATACACATTTTTATTCTATACATTATATTATATGTGTATTTTTGTACGGAGAGACTTTAATGTCAACATATCAAGAGCTTATAGACGTTATCCAACAACCTATATATATATATAAATAATATAGTGCGTCGTTGAATAAATTATGGTAATACATAAAAGAAATAAATTCAAACTTACTCCGGTAACACGCAAAAATCTTCCACTACTTTTGTAATAATTATATTACTGTGATTTCTGAAGTTTCCATATACATGATATGTTTAACGATTAGCATAATATGGTAGTGTTACTCGGCCCACCTATACACACATACACACACGCAAACATATATAACATATATAATATATATATAAATAAGGTATATAATTTGCGCTAATTGTTTTTAGAAAGGTTCACGCTCTTATTATGTTGTTGCTTTTTTTTTTTTTTTTAGGTACTTTTGTCGTATGAAAGATTTTGATTTATGTTTGTGAAACTCAAGGGAACAGGTTTGGATGCACTACAAAATAGAACTGAACTGCATTTCAAAAATTGTTATTGCACTCGTTTTCAGTTACACGGAATTTAAAATCAGGTGATTTCGTTTTCTGCAGTACATTATAATAATATATAGATGCACCTATTTATCATTTAAATGCATTATTCATGCACGAGTTGGCAAGTATGCTCGTGTGTGTGTGAATTATCGCGGGTCGGCATTTGGTAATGATAATGGCATAATGCCTTCACTGTTGCTACCCACATACGTGTAATACTGAACTATTGAAGTATTGAACTTGTGACATTTGTGGTGTATGAAAAGAATAAATTTACGCGTCCTAATAAAATTTATCAAAAAACCAACCGCGCATGCTACTATTATTATTATTTTGTTGTTGTTTTTCTTTTTTTTAATTTATATAAAAAATAGAACGAAATAGCGTAAAATACAAAGCCCAACAGATTTATGAGATTTTAAATTGGATGCAATTAACTGATGACATGAAAAATCAACATCTACGAGATGGTCGGGCGGCGGACGAGTCGTAAAGCATTTGTGTCTAAAAGTAAAATTAAGCTACCTACCTACTCATAAAATAAAAAATTGATTTTTAAAGAATTTCAAAGCAATGTTTGTTGTTTTTCTTCGACCCACGCGCAAAATAACAAATTTACCTTCAGTAGAACCAATCTTGTATTGATAGCTTTAATATTATTATTATTACCTATCATCAAACTTAAAGTTAAAAACATTATCTATATTTGTACGTTTTATTTTCTTACTACATTTCAGTAGTTATACAAGTTAAATAGTATTTATAGCAAATTAAAAATATTAAAAATAGTTTGGAACAATTTTTTTTAAACATTTTATGTTCTATTTTTTAAAATTTTGAATATTTTAACGGAAAATAACGATTTTTCACTTAACGGTTTTAATAATTACCTATTTTATAACTTATTAAAATGTATTCATAGATACTTGAAGCATTTTACCAATAGGTACCTACATATTACAGTATTGTTTTATACAGGTTGTATATACCTATAGGTAGGTAATGACATTTTAAATATATTTAGACTACCTAATAATTTTAAGATATTCACGCATCTATTCACACCGTGCTATACGGTACATCAGTATTGATTTTTATAAATTAAAATAACAATAATATATGTATAGTTTATTATACTATATTATGATATAATATTATTATAATTAATAATATTGGGTATTTGATTTTTATTTTGGTAAATTTCAACATAAAAATATAACATAATATAACATTAGGTATATTATCATAAATATTGTCATCGTTTAACTAAGAGAAAAATAAATTAATAATAATTATATAAACAAATTATAAAATATTGTTAGAGATAGAGAGGCTGACACACCGTCTCTGCTCAGGTCATTTTTCGTATGGAATGATTTATCATTGAATTAAAAATTGAATACATACATTATTGTGAACTACTCAATGATGACCAACAGACGAAACTCGAAACCTACTACCTATTCAGCAGACCAACTGTTTTTATGTACTCTTGACCAAAAATTTCGAAATAATATTTTTCAAAACTTTTTATTTATATAATTTAAATATTATAATTTTATTATTATGTAACTGATATAGATTATTATAGTATATAAAATGTAATATATGCAATTATTTCGGCTTTTAATAGCAATTAGGTACACATCAATAACTTAATATACAGATGGCCGAGATCTCTAAAAAATGATGTGTCAGATGACAATAATTAGTATTGACATATATTTTATTTTATTATAGATGGTGGTCGTATACATGAAATCAGATCCCTTCTGATATAATATATGATTTTTTTTTTGTTCTTTTACTTTTACCGAAAACCTGATATACAATTAGAAATATTTCGTATTAAGTATACCTTTAACGTGGAACGTGCCGTGTTTAGTACGATCGTGTATATAGTGGACTCCAGTTTATAGTGATATTCATCACAAAGATACAAATACATCGCATCCGGCAGTGTCGTGTGTGGAACTGATCGGCGCGGCGTCATCGTCGGGAAAGAGGACGGTGCGGCTGGCTTTTGTGTGGTGCGCACGCACGAGAGGACGAAAGCGATCACAGAAATCGAAATCAGAATTCATTCTTTTGTACCGGACCCGATTTGGTTATCTAATGCGCCATTCTCGCCGCGTTTCTATATGCGTATAATATAATATAATAATTTATTATATCACATATGTAACTCTGACCGAACCGTCAAACCTATATACACTCGCTTATACATATTAAACGCATATGTGTACTCTTAATATATATTCCGCATATTATATTTCAAATACCAGATACCTGGTACCTACCTAAGTTATGCGTATGTAGGTATATTATGCGACGTTTTTTCTCATTCGATTGATCATGTTTTTTTCGACGTGAACGCTACTCTTGCCGTTGGTCACCCACAATTTAAGCTTTTTGTTTGGCGGATTTTGATAAAATTCATCGAAAATTATATAGTAACTAAATGCTGCAGTGATCTTCTGCCAAGTCGATATTTGAATCCTGCGGCGTTCTGCTCGTCGTTATTATCTTTGCGTTATTTCTGCATCTGATTTGTCAATTATTTCCACAGAAAACCAATCGTCAGATCCCGTCTGAGTTGTTGGTGAATTTGCAACCGTCGAAGCAAGAACATTCGTGCAATAAGCAATATATATATTATTATACTAATTTTTGTTTCGTAATGGTTTGATTTTGAACGTATTGGCTTGGAGTACTATATATATTATTGTATTCCGTATTGGCCTAAAACTATAAAATGTCATGTAGAATAGATATACTTAATACACAATATCAAAATACGTACATTTCACCAGCACCCCCTCCCAAATACAATTTTTTTTTACCAAACATTAGTGTGCCATTAGTGTGAATTTGTGTGACAACTTTTAGAATTTGTGCGAAAACAGCCACCCCTCATGAATAAAATTACAATTTTAGGCCTTGTAGACATTTTTTTCCTAGTAAAGAACCACCCATTTATGGCACTATTCGGACCTTTGTATGAAAAATATATTTTATGGTACGTAGTAATATATATTAATATGTTGAGATATTGATCATACATTTATGACGATGTTTGGAAGTAAAATCAACCATTGATGTTTTTGTATCTTTCCTAAATCCTGTGACTTTTATTATTATGTATTATATTACAATTATTTAGATCGTTTATTACGATTTTGTGACTATATAGTGACTATACCTATTCTATAGTTACTAAAAAGTGTGAGATCGGAAATTGGAGTAGCTAGAGTAAGCTTGGTAATGCCACAGTGAGACGATAATATTGTATTAAATGTGGACTTAGGGATGGTCTTATTAGGAAGCATAGACGATAGATCCACGTACAAATACACAAATTGCTCCTTTGAATATAGATTTTTCGTTTGAACGCGATATTTATGTTTAGTCAATTAATTAATAATTTATACAGATCGATAGAAAATGTAAACCCAAAGTCGCCTACTGTGGTGCTATTTATCAGTTTTTGTCGAAACGAAGAAAGAGATAGATAGTTTTCCAAATAAGTAGACAAAAATGTTTTCTACCGCTATTGATAGATATTATAGATAAGAGTCCGTAAGACATTGCAGAAATATTATATAAGTATAGGCGTATAGCTCAGGCTCAGATGTTTATGAAATTGATTTTTTTTCTTTTTATACAATTTAATGCTGACCTGGATACAAATATGATTGATATTCTACTGCATCAAAAAATATTATTGTTACTTTCGAATATTTTATTGTGTATTATTTTAAATGAATATTTTTGGATTTAAAGAATATTTCAGTTCATTGTCAAACTTTTTTAAAAACAATTTGAACTAACGAACTATTACAACAACTATACAATCAATTTTACTATGTTTATTAATTATTTTTTCATTACAGTTTAACTAATGCAATTGACCACGTATTAACGTAAAATATAACGTGATGAGTATCGTATTTTTCCGCCGTTAGCTTTACTTTAATTTAAAAAAAGTTCGGAAATGATGATTTTTCTACGGATGGCTTGGTTTTATATTGTTAAGTGCATGAAACCAAAGTTGGATATGAATATCGTTTTAATGTCAAATAACATTTAAAGATGTTTTTTGTGCATATTTTGATGTTTTTTTTAGCTAAAAATGCATATATTATTATGATTTTTAGTACATATATGTGCATACATAGAAGAGTAATTTTAAGTTCAGACACATCTGAGCCCTAATTATTATAAGTGTCACCGCCACGTGCAGTGGCCTGCCTACATACACGTACAATATTCTAATATTATATATTATTATGTATAATTCAGTACATTTGACCCGATGACGACCACGCGCATTTTCATCTACATATGTGTGTGTGTTTGTAGTACACGTATATATAATATATATAACACAGAGTGGCGAGAAAATTATGTCCGCAGTGATGGTTTAATTAATTCGGTACGTCCACCGTCGCCGGTCTGCGGCGATTAATTATATCATATACGTATACACACCTGTATATATTATATTATTCGCTCGCGTAACCGTAATCCATATTATTATAATTTTTATTATTACAATATATTATATTAAAGTCGCAACGAAATGCATTTATCGTGGCGGTCGTCCAACGCGAATCATTATTAAGCGAATATGCACCGACTGCATATATACACATATATATATATATATATATACGCCCGTCGTCCGAAAGCGGACGTACCTGCCTGATGCAGTTTATTATAATTCGTGCACAGTCATAAAGACCGCTCGACGATAGTGCAGCACTGCAGCAGAGTGCACCTACGCCGTGTGCGCATATCAATAATAATAATGACGACAATATTAATATTAAATAATGTAAAATAATTATATTTCATCCAAGCACGCGCGCACGGGCGATATATTATTATTGTTGTTGCTGTTGTTGTTGTTGGTGTCGGTGTGTTCGGTATTGCAGGCGACGACGAAAAAGCGTGTTCACTGCACTGCCAGCTGTAAGTTGTACAAGTGAAGCAGCCTCGCGAGCTGCAGTTATGGAGGGCGGATATGGATGGTCGTCGCGCGTCTGCTCTGACGGCGCCGAGTAGCCAAGAATATAATATAATATTAATGACGAGTGGGATATAACGTATTGCGATATTATGCACCGTGTGGGAAACTCATAGCGTTTCGGTAGACCGAGATAATAATATAATATACGTATTATAATATTATACTTAAGTGTACCTATATCCAAGTATAAATGGTTATGGACGGTCTGTAATAATAATATTATTATCGATATAATGTTTTTATTTTATTATTTTAATGCACAGCCGTATTGCGCGTATATAATACCTATCATCGGTTAGGTTAGGTTACGACAGTATACTTTATTTATTTTATACAACTCTAAAAATATGTCGTTTCGGATACATACGTATAAAAAAATATGATTTTCTTGGTTAGCTGCTGCAGCAGCTCTGCGAGTTTATAACCACCGCTAAAATAAAATACAAGGCGCGCTTCTATATTTGACGATATAGTTTTCAAACTGGATTTCATAATATTACTATTGTTTTCATATTATTATAATATCGTTTTATTTTATACATTCAATAAAATGAGTTATACCTAATACATGTTAATAATAATAGGTATTATCACAACATATTGCATAATACATGATAATACTGCAGTGTCGGTGATTATCTCGTGTTGCTTGCATATTATATTGCTTATAATGTATGAATCTGAACAAATTATTATCTTAGCAATATTAATTTAAACATATAATATTGAATTTTATTGGGAAATGTATATGGGTACCTATATCGTACAAAACATAATTATTGGTTATAAGTATATTTTACTTCGGACTGTTAATAATAAATTGTATATGTATAGAAACCAGGAATCGACCGAAGACCATGCGTGCTTAGTAACCACTGCTTACTCATTGTCTTTACTTGTTTCAAACTTACGTCAATAATAATTATTGTTGTCTAGGTGGCTAGGTAACGTATACATTACAATAATAAATTTATTATAAGATATAAGGAAACGAGAATAATAAAACAAATTGATATCATGATGACAGTAAATTTATGACCAATTATAATAAAATTCGATCTGAACGAAAGCGGCACGAACACGGAACATGGGGACACGTGTAGTTGTAGACACGTAATTTTATACCAGCTTTATTTTTTAATATCACGCCTAAGCCAAAAGCATTCAAATTACAAAACCAATACAAATAATAAATGCAAATTATAATGCTAAACATTTTGTAAAAAAAAAAAAAATTAAATAATTCAAATGTGGATGGAATGGAGGGGAGGAGCACGCATCTTCATATATTATTGTGATTACCTGCCGCTTTATTTTTACGACCGTAATATAATGGGTTTAGATAGTCGTTTATATTAATTTATATTTCCCAATCAAATACTAATTATACGAATAATGAGCGAATGACCAGTGATATCGCTTAAGACGTATAGACCCACGCATAGATTCAAATTTAATAATATTTGGTTTAGCTGTGTGATATTTTAAATTCATATATAATTTTATAAGCATTAATTAAATATAGGTAGGCATGACAGTCTTGAAGCCTTCGCGCGGACCATGTAGTTCAATTCGCTGCATATAAGTGCATGCAATTAACGTTATAATAATATGCCGATTTTTAAACGAAAGACGTTTACTCGAAATACTGTTTGATATTATTATTTATTATTATTATGATATGCCCGACGGGATTCAATCGCAAGCATACAATATTAGGTATATTATATTCCACTTCTCGCTTGACGCTGACGAAATGACCAGATCGCTATATTATATTATGTTTTGAGTTGTTGTGCTTTATAATTAATATACTAATATTATGTATAGGTATAAAGTATATACAATAAATATGATATTGAATACACGGAATCAGGCACTCGTCCAATATGTCAATATATAATAATATGTGCTTTCTATAGTATTTGAGTTTATCAATCATAATGTTGTAAGTCAGTTATAATTTTATTTTATTTTAAAGCCACTACAACGTAATAATATATATTATTGTTTTTTCAATAATAGATTAGGTTACAAACTAGTTATTTACACAATGTTTACAGTAATACCTAATAAAGTAATACAATTTAGATGCTTATTAATTCAACTAAATACTTTAATGTTTTTTCCCAACAAGGTTGTTTGGAAGTTTTGGATTTATTTTTTTGTATGTCAGTGTGATGATATATTGAGATGAAGTCGGTTTAATGATTGTTGTTTGGGCAAATCACATAATCTTATGATTATTTCTTAAATACATTTATCGGAATAAGCAAAATATTCATAATTTTAGCAGGGATTCATATAACATATATTATGTATTTGTACATCAATATTACGCCACCTAGACCTCCCTGGATTTTCTCACGTTTCTTAAAATATAATTATTGATCTACTGCAGCCATACATCTCAGCATAAAATATTATACCAGCCAATGATTGTAAATAGCCGAATTTTGGTATTTTCGTAAATGTCTGGTAACTGTAATAGGAATATATTATCATAATAATATGCTCGGCTTTGGAACACCTAGTAAGTACGCGAGTTCCACACGATATCGCACAAATTTAAACCACTATATTATTATACTATTATATTATACACTTTCCATTTATACAGGCATTTATTATTTTACCCAACAACAGGTACATGATGTTATAAGTTATAACCGATGCGTCTGTATATTATTGTTGAGAACACCTAATAGGTATAATAGGCATCTATATATATATATATATAATACTAACCGTTCACATGACGTGTAGTGGTAATATATAGGTACCTATTATGATATATTATTGCGATTTTCAAGACTAGTATCCAGAGTTATTTCATTCGTCGTCTCTCAGTTTATCCGTTACAGATGCGATTTTGTATACCTACTGAGTTCTCCGAGCGGTTGAAATATAAAATATATATTATAATACCTAACCGTTGAATGGAAAGTAAAAAAGTAATAATTAAAATATTATATTAATACTATTATCTACCTATAAGTACCTATAATTTTACAGGATGTAAAAGGAAAACCTGATAAATGAAATAACTTATGTTATAATTTATATTTTAAAATTTTGTTTTACATTATTTACAGATGATTGCGCTACGAGTAAAGTTTTGATTTTATGAGAATTTTGAAAAAAATACTTGTTAAAATCATAAAAAAATAAACCATGCTCGATTTAGATACACGTTTTTACAATTAAAAGTTATCTAAAAATTAGATTTACAAATTGGCTATTTTTAAGTTTTCAAAAAAGTTTAAATCAGATTTTAAATGTTATTATTTACGTTGTTAAAAATAAAAATAAAAATGTTATATCGAACGTGCATCTACCGCACGAGAATATTAGGAATACGCGTCGTCCCGCGGTTTATCTTTTCTGACCTCTCCGAGTTTTTGAAACATAAATTATAATATTCATCGAATGCCAAACAAAAATTATAATTATTACTATAATTTATAATATAATAATATATTATGTACATAGGCACAAAATGAATAAATATACACCGATAGACTGCAGGTATTAGCATATTATGCACTTCGCGCGATATAGACGTTATAATAATATTATACGCGTGGAATAATATCATTTTGTAAATAATTGTAATGACAATAATAATTACGCGTGTACGATTGCGCGATTACAATGAACGGGTTACAACAGCTGGACAGCAGACGTAAAAAAATATTGAATGATATATTATTATAATGTCCATATACGCGTGTGTTGTACGTATATTTTCGGCGGGCCAGCCGCCGGCGGTCGAACTGGTTAAACGACGTTTAGTCCATTATGAATGGATTAGGACGGGACGTATTATTATGTCTTTTCGGATTTGTTCGCTCCCAGTTATCGCGGCCGTCCGTTTTATAGATCCGCATAAACGTCTATAGCAACTAACAAGTGCCTATATATCGTCGCTGCCGTACCTATATACATCTTATATATATCTATGTATAGGTAATAGGTATATATATTATTATTATATATTATACTATGTATATAGGTGCGCGGAGGAATTAATCGATTTTCATATTTCAATCGCGCGGACTATCGCCCGTTATTATTATTTTTATATACGAGTGTAATATATTATTAGGTATATGCATATTATAATATAGGTACACCTACGAACGATGTTTAGTAAACAGTGTTTACTCGCGAACGCGATAGCGCTTCATCATGAGCGTTATATAGGTACGCACACATAATAATATTATAATACATATTATTCGTCTTAATAACATTTGGCGATGAGTTGTTTTTTCAATTGTTTCTTTAAGATATAGAATATATAGGTATAGGTATAGGTATAAACTATACCTATACCTTTATATTCTATAATATTATATGATCGATCTATATTTTATAGCCACGCGTAATTTTCCGCGTTCGGGTCGACTGCAGCATATTACTATCCAGTACGACGCGTTGGTATCCAAAGCTCCTGCATCAAGACTATTGCAGCAGCGTGTCAATTTTATTTTCGAACTGCACATGTATATATAAATAGGTATCGATACATTCAAATTGTGTTCATAAATTATTTCGCTTGAGTGGCGTCCGCGGTATCGACACAACGCGTTCTAGTTGTGTCCACGTATTTCTGACGACATGTACGAGTCCTGCAGGTTAATAATATTGATATATAATATAATATATACATATTATTTTCCTTCCCACTTTTACAGACTGACAATACTGTCATTTATATAAATCGTGTGGTTAAAAATATTAATTATATATTGTAAATCATTTATTGTTCTAAAATGTAACGACTGTTATTTATATAAAGGGTGTGGTTCAAAAATGTAATTGTATAATATTATAATATATTATTTATTAATTTTCTAAAATGGGTAAATTTGTGTTTGTCAATTTTTAAACAAACGCAAGGTGTCATATATTTTTTTTTCAAACTAAATCATAGTACTGTTAATAAAATTTCCTTTTTCTTCATCCTCTCTCATTTTGTTTGTTAAATTTCAGCTTCGCATTTTAATATAAATGTCGGTTTGAACATATTTCAATACTTCTACAAACTGGAAAATATTAGGTTACGATAAATAAAACATCCCATTTAACTTTGAGCCAAACGTTTCACATGCGTTGGTGGTACACATTAATCAGTTTGAGAACTCGGTCCATATATTGACGGTTGAAATTTACTATCCAGTGAAATTAAAAAAGTTATCTATTTTTTTTTGTAATATTTTATAGTCATTATAGGTCTTCATAAAAACTGTTATTAACTTCATCGGGTTTTAATAACAAAATACAAAATATTTTAGAATATCAGTTTTATTTTTAAAAATTGTAGACAGATCATTTGGTGTCACTTAGAATTTTTCTTCAGATTTATTTATTCGCTGAAAAAGCTGTAGACGCAACACGTGTGTACTAGGTATATATAAATATCCTGCAATACAAGTATTCCATACTATGTATATGATGTATGGCAGCCGTATTGATGTGCAGCTATATATATATATATATATATATATAATACATGTAACTGGTACCACAGCCAGGTATATTATATAAAATAATCCAAAGAATGAGGGCTCTAAATTGAGTTATTTGCGAGTTCACGACGATATTAATAGTTGTGCTTGTACGAATTGAATTTTGTGACCCGTTTGTAATTATACAGGACACGCGGAGGTTTTCCTGTTATTGTGTGTTGAAACTGTAGTATAATAGGCACCTTTACTCACACGTATTATAATTATATGTGATATATAATAATAATATAATTTATATGTAATGCTCGTGCGCTGGAGTAAATTATTTTGTTTTAAACGATACTTTAATACGCGTACAATGCACATAATAATATAGTTCCTAGTTTAAAATGTATAATATAATATCCTCTGGACATATTAGGTATGTATAATAATTATTTTTATTATATGGTTTGCCCTGTCATGCGTTGTAATCCATATAGTTAGATACATCGTGTGTATATAATATATATTATATATTTATATATAGGTACATTATATGCACTGGGGCGCGTGGAGACTTTGACGCACGACTCGGCGTTAAGTTAACCCATTATTGCGCGAGAGTTTTACACATATCGGTACCATGTTACCGATGTTATAATATATATTTATATTAGAGATATGTACCTGTATTGTATGTAAGTACGTAACCAATTTTCAGAACTAAACGACAGTGTTTAAATTTATTGTATAAATACCTATTATATTAGAAAGCAATTTATATCTTCGCATATATTATTCACGCTATTTATACGAACTCGGTATACATCATAGGTATATATTATATTATTACATTGCATGATCATTATATTATATTATGATATATCATGTGGATCGGTAGCATGGTCGCATGTATGCACTTATTTTATACAGTTTATCTCCTGCAGGTATACCTACTATAGAATGAGCTGAAATAAGAATGATTAGGTATTTTTAAATGAAAAATACCAGATCATTACAGTATATTGTAATTGAAATATTTTCTGCTCTTATGACTTCAGAATTTTTATATTCTAAGTGGAACAAAAAAAAATAATGTAAGTACTATATAGATTTTAAACGTTTACAATGGTCTGTAGTTTTATTTTGCGTCTATTACTAAGGAATTACTAATACTTGGAATAGAAAAATAACTTCAGTATTCAACATTAATAATGATTTCTCACAACAGTTCCCTAAAAGCTTCTAGGCATAGACCTCAGTCATATAAAAGAACAGGAACAATAAACACGGTGGAAAAAGACGCCGTGTCTCATTCTAAATCAAACAAATTATAAATTACCGCATTGCACAAACACAATTGATAAAATATAGGTAAATGCAATAATATACTTAATTAATGGCAACATATAACGAAATTTGCAGTTTTATGAACTATAAAACCTTAAAAATAGTAATGTTTTGACAACTGAATATGGATCAGAACCTACTGTAAGTTTTAGGAATACAAATAGATGAAGGGACACACACATATCATCTTGTAAGGATATAGGTAATATATTATATATATATAATACAGAGGCGGACTTAACATTTTTCCGCCCCTAGGCATTACAACACTAGCGCTCCGTACATTGGCGTGCTCCCACGGGGGGGGGGGAGGGGAGTAATGTTCCATGAACTAAAACAAAACTATAAAAATTGTATTTAGGTATTTTTATACCAACTAAACAAATAAATATTAATAAAATTTTGCATAGGTACATTTGTACACTTGTACAATAATTAAATCATTTTTCGCCTTAATTTATGTGAGCATTCTCTATAATCGTAATCGATTAGCAAATTTCTGAGCAGTATGCAGTATGCACTTTACAGGAGACGGGCGACAGTGCCAGCGTTGCGCGTCGTTGCAATATTTATTATTATTAATTACTTTATCAAGAAACATGATTTCCAGAATTAATTCCAGTATTCTAATATTGTGGTGACAGATGCGGGGTGAGGCGGGTTCATTCCACTAACTACTAAGCACTGTGCGAGCTGTCCCCCACCTAGCTAGTGGAGTGCCTTTATACAATGTAGTAATGTACCTGGCGGCCCGAGGCAGTATATTTGACTGCCTTGGCTGGCGTTTTGCGCATGCGCCATTCACATTATTGTACGTGTGTACGCCGCATACCCGTATTACCACTTCTTATGCATTACCCAGGCAACGCCGCCACTGCTTTGTCGAGTGTTCGATGTTCAACTCTAACGGTGGCGGGGCCAACGCGGCCGCGGGCTGTTTCAGATTACTCAAACGCAGGTTATTATTGCCTTAAATTAACGTTACTGCGACGTGACTACGTGAGGCCATTATCCAGTTTCATGCAAGTTGTATACGAAAAAAAAATAATATAAAATATAAATTTAGGTAAATAAAGTTATGAAATTATGAAAAACTAAAAAGTAAAAATTAACAAAAAAATTGCGCTCCAAAAAATATTGCGCCCTAGGCCAGTGCCTTGGTGGCCTATGGGTAAATCCGCCCCTGATATAACAGCAACTGCGTTTGATTTTTTTAAATTCAAATTTCCGTCAAATTAGTAATTGTGTGTAGTGTTTGAGATTTTAGTTATTATTTAGTTATAATTCAAAAACTAAAAATCTCACTTTGAACCTATTATTATCATTGCATATATAATATATTATTATTTATTATATTACTTCCTATAAATAGTAAATACCATTCCCAAAATATTTACCTTAATTTTAAGTATTTTATACGTCAGCCACGAACTGATTCACACCATTTTTACGGTGTCTATAATTTATATTGACTTATAATAATTATATGCAATATGGTTATCAAAAAGTAATTAAACTGTCTGAATTAAGAATAAAATAATACTATATTCTTTAATAGTATAGCATAACCTATGCTTGGAAATCATTTCTGATCTACTAGTTTTTATCGCTCAGATATCAGAATCGTTTTTCGTTTGCAAAGATTTAGCAATGAATTAATACACGCGTTATGGTGACCTACTCTGCAATGACAAAATACATATATATATATATATATATATACGTATTATATATAGGTACATCAGAAGATAATTTCCCGGTTATTATGATTTTTTGAAGTTGTAATTGTAATTTTAAAATATCTATAATCAAAATAATGAAAACTGTAGTAGGTACACCAATAACTAATTGTAACAATACACGTGTATTATTATTAATTACTCTTATTTGAATGTTTTGTTATAGTATTTAAGCCAAAATATCCGAGTACAACGGATGGCGACGGAGTGATAACAAAGAAGAACATGCTTGATATACCTATAATATAACTTGGTAATGCATTAAATCTACATTGAACAAAATGAATGGGGTGCATAGATATATGTTTAGATACAGTATAGGTACATAAATACATACCCATACACACACACATGAGTGGCTTGGCGTGGCGTGGTTGTTGCAATCAATAGAATTTGAATATCTAATGCCATAGTTGCCGGGCTTAAGTTCAATAAAAAAAAATACACACACTTTTTTATCATGTAGCAAACGACGCGAGCTCTAACGATCGTTATGGAATGAAAGAATAAACCACAAGAAACGCGTATTATACCTCTAAAAAACGTGTCATATTATACGTAATGGAATTATGTATCAAGGTATTTCTCGTTTCTGGTGCAGGTTTTACTCATCCACGGTAGAATAATAATAACAGCCGCGGTCAACACACAGGTTCGCCAATTCGTCACGAATCACCTCACCTCCCCGCCACGCCTGTTCATCTGATCGCAAAAGATTTCGACTTACGGTCGTATTACCTATAAAACATGTATGGGTACATAAAAAAAAACCTTTATAAAATATATACTATGCGCGGGATGAATAAATGTTAACTGGATAATGTTAATTTTTCTAGTCCCGACAGATGTCGGCTCCGATTAACGTTACTTGTATATTATTAATTCAGAGCTACGTGGCACAAGCGAGTAGTACGCTAGTAAATTTATCGGAAAAATTATGAGAACGCGTCGACCCCTCTGCAACGACCTGTATCATGTCTAGAGGTATGCGATAATGAGCAGCCACGCCAGCATGTAATATTTATTCGAATAAAAGCATACAACAAATATCCATACAAGTTTATTATGACTTGTGGACTAGCGACGACATAGGGTCGAAATGCACCCAGAGAATATCGGACAACAACCAGCTACTCGACTTAATTACTTAAACATTGTGAGAAGCAAAATTATTTAATATGTTATTATAGATACCTATTATTGGTCAATTTTTTTTTTAATACCATAGATAAGTATATAAGATACCTTATACCTAGACTGACATACCGTCTCCGCTCAGAATCGTTTTTCTTATACAGTGATATTATATCATTGAATTCAAATTTAATACTATCCATTATACAGTGACCCACTTGTAACCTACTGTACAGTAGAGCGACATCCACTTACCCACCTTTTTTATAATGTATATAGTTAAGTTAAGTTACAAGTACACATCTTATAACGTTTACACTCAGTGTTGGCGCCAGGGGTAGGCCATGGTGAGTCCTGACCACACTAAAAAGCCTTGGTACTGACCTACCAAAAAATTTAAATTTAAAATAAATCAGAATCGGCTATTGAAAGTTATTTCATGATTTATAAGAATACAAAAATATTGAGTCGTAATAATAAATATGACGTACACATCATTTTAAATGGGTTGAAACTATGCACTATGTATTCAAACCTATCATAGCGTTTAAATACGAAAATAATAAGTAATATTATTAAATACTTAAAATAAAATAACACTCATTGCGTGAGGAGTTGTACATATTTTGAATTGGTATTACAACGTAACATAATATTTATTTTCAGTTTAAAATATTTGTAGTAATGTTTTGTAATAGTTATACATTTATATTCAATTATACTACAATAACTTATGGTTGATAGTGTGCTTAGTATTGGGTGTAATTTTGAGTTAGATAGTATGCATTGCCACTCAGGTTCGGGCGCTGGAATTCTTCATCGAGGGAGTTACGAAAAAATAATTGTATAAAACAGGCACGTCATAAATTATTATAGTAAATAGTATTATATTTAAATTATTTTTTTTAAGTACATAAAAGAATTTACATCGACAGATGTTTTATTAAAAAAAATTACTATTAATACTTGATGACAAATCATTGTTCTAGTAAGTTTACACGACTAAGTATAAAAAAAAATTAGACAATGGAGGGTTTTAAATCCACCCCTCTCCCTTTGCGCAAATGCCTGCCACCACTATTGTTTTTATATTATATAATTATATTATTAAGTAAATATTTGGTCTCGGCCTGTTCCGCCTGGTACTGAAATTCTGGCGCCGCCACTGTTTACACTACTATAAGTACATGATTCCTGGTGAACAAAAAAATACATAGGACCTAGTTGATCCTATTACGTGTGTGGCGTTAATATGGTCGGACGGTGTGGAAAAGCGAAACGAACGAACCGGAAAGTCGTTCGTGTTTTTTCAGCCACCCGTAAATTGAAGTATCGGACGGTGTTCCGCTGTATCGTTTAATGTCGCACGCATGTGTGTGTGTTTCTAAGCGTTTACACAACGGTGTGATTACGAATTATCCGAGTTGATCAAAAGGAAGCAAATGTATTTTTAATAATATACATAGTAGACACTAAGAGATAAGCGCGTGTCTCGGAGCCTCCGGGCAGCAGATGCGAATAGGAAGTGCTACGCCCGTCCAACGTCTTGGCGGACCTGGGACGATTCCCCCCTCAACCTCATGAATTCCTTAGACTCCGAAATGAATCACCAAAAAACGCATAAATATTAGATATTATATTGTATATATAAGCACGCAGACCTTCCATAATATTAAAATACTACGGATTAACGTATATATACACTATACAGTAAGTTATATAAGCTAGTAGTTATAGGAGTATATTAAAAAATATACAGTAGTCACTCGATAATTCGAAATTCAGGGCACAGAGTTAAAAATTCGATTTATAGAGGTTTTCGATTTACCGAGTGTTCGAATAATCGAGGGAAAAAAAATTAATTCGAATTAAAGAGAGGTGGAAAATTGTACATAATGTATTACGTTTATTTTGACATTTACTTATTATAAATATTATTATGTATATTTTAAAATTATTAATTTATATTTATTTATTATACATACATATTATTATATTTTACATTTATTTTTAATATTATTATATTTTACATACATATTACATATTAAAGAAATCTGTTATTTTTTTTTTGTGAAAAATTGTTGGTCACAATCTGGTCCATATCGTTGTCTAACTTACTGATAGCATTGAAAATTGTATCGCATCTTTTTTCGTCCATTTCAGATTGTTCAAAAAATTGACGTAATCCTGACATAAAAAATTTTGCTTCTTTTAACGATATGACAGGAACCTCCACCTCCGCCTCATCTTCCTCGTCATCATTGTCAGAATTGTGCTGATTGGCTGAAGTAGATTGAATAATTTCCTCGTCAGTATGAACGTATATATAATCGTGTTTAAAGAAATTCGAATTATAGAGATTCGTGAAAAAAAAATTCGAATTGTAGAGTGTGCCCTACCGACAGACATATCGAATTATCGAGGGGACAGGAATACATGTATTTTTTTCTAGTTATAGAGGTTTTCTCAGGGGACTTAGCGTTTGGTTCGATTTATGGAATTTTTCGAATTATCGAGTGACTACTGTATTTTCATATTATGCGGTTTTCAAATTGTATGTCTTTATATGACGATAAACACGTCTATCGCAGCCAACTGTTGAACCGCTTGTAAGAATCGAGGTTCGATCCTCCCAGCGGAGAGGCTCTTCCGACTTTAACGAGTTATTATTAATAATTTATCATAGTATTGAAAATCTTTACTAGCACAATCGTACAGTATTACACGTGTGCAGTGGTAACATGGGGTGTGTGTATAGGTACGTCGAATCGGTGGCTGCTGCAGACCATTATACGATCGCATTTCGTTGGGACGTAGAATGAAAGTTACTGTCGTCACGCACGCGAAGGCGAGTAAATAAAAAACAACCATACGTGTTACTTTGTGTACCTAAACTTATTCAGATAAATTACACGCGTTATTATGTCTTAACATAAATGGTTACAATTAAGAATTTAAAAAAATAGAATATTATACACGTATATTACAGTTTTCTTTATGCAGGTGCGATGAATCTGTTGCTTTTCGTGACCCTTTACAAAATTTTCATTTAGGTGTATTATTTTACAGTTTCCAAAGTTCATAAAAAAAATAATTGCTAAAAAAGCAGTGCACTCCCTTCATATTTAATTTACTTCTCGAGGCAGGATTTTGGTCGTTTTCCAATATAGATATCTATTATGTATAAAGTCTATATTTTACACTACGTTTAAGTGGAGTACATCAATCCTGCTGGTTTTGTATTGACTTCGCCGTTTACAACGCTCCAATTTTCTTAGAAACTACCAATTTGGCTTTGTTTGATGTTACAATGATGTTATAAAGAAAATTCAAGATAATATTATCAACTCTTATCATTTTTTTTATGTTGATGTAACTACAGATCTTTGATGATATCACATATAGACACGTGCAAATTTTGTAGCTGGAAAATTAAATGTTAACTCACCTTGTAAATATTATTTTTTAATATAAAAATGTTGGATGAAACAAATGATTCAGCAAATGTATACAATTATATCAAACTTTTATGGCACAATGAAGGTACATTTTTGTTGATGTCATCTGTTGCAGCACCATGTAATATGACTTAAGCTGAGAAAAACGTAAAACTATTTTATTCTGAAATTACATGACTTTCAAAAGCACATGACTATTTGAGATTCGCCGAAGTTATGAACTAATTGTAGATGCTTTTCATGATATGAAAATTGTGTAACTCGTGTAATAAATTTATAGTGTATATAACTATTTAATTAGTTGTAGCCATAATGTTTTTGCTGAAAGATTCGCATAGAATACAGTTATATGATGAAATGTTATCAAATAACCCTCTGAAAACTACAGAAAATCATTATTCGCGGAGGAATACTTAGCTAGAATTTAAAATTGTGTATAAAAATAATTTTGAAAATAATTTACAAATTATCGATTTAGTTTCACGTAGGTATGTAAAAATTGGAAATGTATGGTAAATTATTGTTTTTTAATCAACATTAAAATCATTTGTATATGTTTGGTTCATATTGAATCTATAATATGCATTTATGTTATAGGTAAACGACCTATACAATTAAAAAAAAAAAATTATATTTTGTTATATAATATATATTTTGTATGTTTTCTTGCATATTTTTACCTTTATAAGTGAATATTTGCATAAAAGTATACAAACTATAAGTGTAATATGCAAATCTGATCATTACCTTTAGATATTATTTACTACAGTCTTATATATTATTAGTTGTATGAATAAAATATACAAAACATGAAGATTTATTATATATTAAATATATAGAAAAATATGAACGTAAATTTAATATTGGATTTTTTAATCTGAATTTATTGTAACGAATATGTCCCGCTTAATATATTAAATTTTCGTCCACAACTGTAAATAACTGTCCATAGAAAAAAAAACCAGTAGCCTGCAGTATGGGTATACTTACAATAATGTTCTAGCTATATCAATAGTGAGTTTATTTAGTTTCAAGCTATTTAAATCGTATATTAAAGTAATTAATGTCTGGTTAACTACAAGACAACTATTAACACATAATGTATGTGTATATTATGCGAATAACTTGGATAACTTTCAATTTTAAAAGGGAACGTTTATAACAAAAACGAAAAAAAAATCAGATATTTTTTATCGCATAAACCAATAGCACCGTATATCCGCTCTATCGCTCCATGCCCTATGGCATAAATGATAAAATGTCGTATTATGATATACAGACAGTATGCAATAATGGCATTTGAATGAACGGCAGTCTAGTGGTCATTAATACAGACCTACAATAGTAATATAATAATATACATTTTGATCATTTTTAATAATAACAAATTATATAGGAGTATTTTTATTAAACGCTTTACTTAGGCACTCAGATATTAAACACTTTTGTTTTAAATAGGTATACGCTCTTTTTATATGGAAGTTGTAATAATATATTACAACGTCGGCTTATTTCATTCCCTGAGCGCATTAATGCGTGTAGAGAAATAAATGTAAATTGTATAGTCAATAACCACCGAAGCAGGGCTTTGCACCGGAATCATTTATTCGGGTTTCGGGTTTCGGGTTTTGGGGGTTGTTAGAAAATTGGGGTTATTGAAATTGGGTGTTTCGGGTTAATACACTATTCTGGTTACGGTTAAATTCAAATTTATTCGGGTTAATTATCGTTAATTCGGGTGTTAAAAAAAACACATGTTGTATATCAATTAACATGAGATTTTCAATGCAAATTTGATATAGCAATCTGATTTTATATTTAAAGTAAGCATAATGATTTATTAAAATTAAAAAATTAAGTTAAATATTAATACTTATTAGTTATTAGTTTATTACTTATTACTTATAGTACTTAGGTACTCAGTCCTTTTTCAACAAAAGAAAGATCTCGCTTATTACATATTTTAATTTTTAACTGAATGTATTTTCGTTATATTTATTTTTGATTAAGAATGTTAGACAACACAATCACTATTGTCTATTATTAAATATTATGAAATAAAATAAAACAATCTAGCATCAAGGTCTTTTTTGAATATTTAATTAATTATTTGGTAGGTTACAAAAAAAAATTTAGTTATCCGTTACACACTCACACTACTATCTTCTAATCTTCTTAGTCGCGTTAGTTGCAAAAAATACATACAAATTTATATGCCATTTAATTTTCAATAATTCGGGTTTGCGGCAAATCCGAATGGAAATTCTGGTTTCGGGTTTCGGGTTATTTCGGGTGTTTTTTGTGTGTTAATCTTTTTCAATCGGTTTTGTATGTACAGGTTTGGGGTTATGATATTTATTTGGGTTAATTCGGGTGCAAAGCCCTGCATCGAAGTTTTGAAACAATCCGCGTCATCAGATGATGTACACTGCAACATAGGTGTCGTTATTCTGAGAGATATAAATCTTAGATAGTTATATAATTTTATTATTTATATAATATATATTTATATATTAATATATTAAATATAGTACCTGACTTTTTTTATATTATACATTTTTGTATATAATATATTTGTTTTTTTTTCAAACCTAATCTTAACGTGTCTAAAAATAATTGGCTAGTTCCAGAATACATAAACGTTAGGGTTAAGGGAAATGACTATATTATTAAGAAGAAATATTGTGTTATAAGACGTATTGTTACTGATTATGTCCGTTTACCACAGTACCACAACACCTAATACTACCCACACATCATTTAAATATTTCCCAACTACCTATGGTATAAATATTTTCAGGAAAACAATAAAGTTGTCAAAATAATTGAAAAAGTTGCGGAAATATTTTATTTATATTTTTTGGCCAAGAAGTTCACTTTTGAAAAATATTTTGTAAAAAATATTAACAAAACATTTTAATCATATTTTTTAAAAAACATTTTCATGGAAATATTATAAAAATATTAAGTCAACGTTTTTGTGCAATATTTTATTATTTTATAAGAATAAAATATTTATACAATATTATTAGCCAAATATTCATTATTCAAGCACTCCAAAATATTCACAAAATATTATCATTTCCCAAATGCTGTGTGGGATATATATATATAGGTAAGACTCCAGTAAGGTATAAAATAGGGAACACAAGAATAACAAAAAAAATAAAAATAAAATCTTAACACAAAGAATTCCAATGAAAACAATCTCTACACTACAGTCTCGTGAATTCAATATAATTTGACAACATTGAGTAGTATTATAATTTATAATTTTTTCATAATCAAAAATTATACTATGTACGATCTATATCATAGCTTTGGGCTATTATAATATTATCGTCACAGTGAAAAGAAAATCAAAAACATATTGGCTTCAGTCGGACAGGCATTCGTGTCCTTTATTGGCAGGCCTATCATAATATAATATATAAGTTGGTACCGAATGTTTAGGTCTGCTCATGCCATGGTAGTTTGTAATAATTCACCCCAGAATTATTTGCTTGATTGCTTAATATAAGGGATAAACACATATTTAGTTATTTATACAGTTTAGACTATATATTATGTAGAGTTTAATTAATGTAATATACTAAATTAAGTGTATAATAATGATGATTATGCATTGCAATTTCGATCCTTTGGTAGTTTAATAAATTTATATTCCATACACAGTAAATGCAGACTTGTAGCTGCATAATTTTACCAGAATTCATGTTTAGAAGTTTGGCACTACTGGAAGTGGGTTTTTTGTTGATCATTTGGGTTGGTTATTTGGTATCACACTACGAAGAACACGTCTTATATGCCAGTCGTCACATAGTCACAATATAAATTATTATTTAGTACCTACTAATTAGATAATAATAAAGTTAAAATTCGTTTTCATTGTTTTGTTAAAAACAACCTAGGAGTAAAGCATAGAAATCGTCCGAACGATGTTTACTCATTAAAAACACTCTACTTAATATTAAATTACTATTTCCTATTTTCATCACTATAATAATATATCATGTTTATATAGGTGTTTATATAAATATTTTATCTTGAATTACCTCTTGTCAAAGAAAATATAATTTTTTATTGTCTTACTTTTTTCATAAATAGACCTTATAATAATTATAACGTTTAGTTAGTGTCTGTTAAATAGCGATCATAAATTAATGTTATTATTTAATTTGTTCTGCCAATTACCAACACAAATTCTACAATATGTAATCGTTAAAGGATATATTTAACCTTGGAATTACGAATATATAGATCGATAAAGATTATTTAGGTAATTTTGAACAGTAATTTTTTTATATTGTATATTGCACTTGCGCTCTACTATTGAGAGAAACTTTCGATCAAGACACCGGCCGTATTAAAATAACATTAATTATAATTTATAAATTAAAGTGTTCATAATCGATGGTATTTGGCATGTCATTGCAGGAAAATGGCGAAGGTAAATCGATCAAAAGTTCTGTAGAACGAATCTTAGAATTATTACCCGTATACAATGTAATATACTATATTATTATATGCTGTGCGCTAACTATATTATAATATTATTTAAATGCAAATCAAAATAGAGGATTTCTTTGTAAAAACGATACCGACACGCGAAAATATTTTTATGATATAATATTATAATAATATTATGTACCGACCGGGTCGGTAGACCGTCGCGCCTATACTTGAGCGGACATAATAATATATTAAATTCGTACTCGGGGCACGGAAATCCAATAAAATACGCCTCTCTCTGCGACGGCAGTAGCCGGTTAGGCCATCGCGGTACCTAATTCTATATTATGTATAATATACTTATAGCATTTTATTATAATTAATAAAAATACTGTCATTGTCAACATTTTGAAATCCCGTTAACGCGCGTCGTGTCGCTCAAGTCTCGACGTACCTATATCTTTCGTTGTCTCGACCGCCCGACTGTACAACACCGCCGCCGCCGTTTAGTACTACTACATACCTAAACTGTAATTAAAAATATTAATTTTATTTTATTACGGTTTTTTTAGCCCGTCAGTCTTAGTCTTCTAGACGACTTGAAATTTTTTTCCTTCCATCATCCTGCAGCGCATCTACTACGCCCTATCGCGTTGCGCCAAATGACCTCGATATAATTGGAACCAGATATCAAACACTCCGAGTAATACGCATAGGTAGTATAGATATTATTATAATACGCGTCCTCGATCCGAGTCATGTAAATTTTTGTCGAAGGTTGTCGAACACCGTACGTCGCCGTCGCTCTTCGCCGACTAATTACCATCGCTGACCATAGTATATTATACATCAAACGTTGAATGTAATAATAGTAATAATAATAATAATATAATATTTTATAGTGGAATCGCGCGCGCAGAATTGGAAACCGGCAGCATCATGGTATGGAAAACCAGTTCATTGATGTTTTCGCCCGACCGGAACCCGCCGCCACCGACTAACCGACTTGTGTGAGAAAATTTCCAAAGCGTTCAGAATATTAATAATGAAGCCGAACAATAATTACTGTGATCATCTGGCTTTTAAAGTGTAAACGGTTTTATGAATTCTAGTCGTGCGGAGGTTTTTATTTCATTATTATCTGTTTATTTTATCGTAATTGTATTGTCAATTTCTAATGGTTTTCGTCAGTCAATAATAATCGAAACGCTATATTATGTATATAAATATTCACAAGGCTGGGCCAGTTAACGATTTTTTTTTAACTCGTTAAGTTAAGTTATTTTAAAATAATAAAGTTAAGTTAAATTAAAAGTTACTCATATTTTTTTCGTTAACACGTTGAGTTAAAATTTCACTATAAAAAAAGTAACCTAACTTAGTGCCAAGTTAAAATTTGCTAATTTGCAAAAATAAAAAATTCCAGACGCATAATATGGTTTGATAGGTTTTATTTACAATGAAGAAAATTACTGGCGAAATTTAAAATGATACATCAAAGTAAAAACCCATTCGAAAATTTGTATTATTCTTCGGATGAAAATTAACTTAATTTAGATACTTTTGAAATAAAATTAACTTGAAGTTAACACGTTAATCTTGAAAAAAAGTAACGAGTTAATTGACTTAACGTTTTAACTTAATTTTAACTTTTAACTCGTTAATGCCCAGCCTTGAATATTTATCCACGTGGTGTATATGTTAGGTACATTGGTATTGGTACAGGCAACATTATATAAATGCAAATTCTTAACGATGGTAAAAGAAGAGCATGTACTAAATATAATATGCATGTTCGATTAGGACAAGAAGAAAACTGAAACAAAAATCGTAAATATTTCATCGACGACTGACTTTTAATTGAACCAATATTTAGTAATAACTAAATTTCATAAAGTTTTATTATTAAAGATGAGCACAAATGTTATCGAAAGTCATTAACATATTTTATCGACTAACCGACTTGTGTGAGAAAATTTCCAAAGCGTTCAGAATATTAATAATGAAGCCGAACAATAATTTTTCAATAAAATATAAAAATCGAATTCAGAATTTTAATGATTCGTTAATTGTTGCAATAAGTTATAAGAGGCCAATGTTTAATTGAGTGGAGTAGCCCAATATCCCGTAAATGGTTGATCCACTACAACCACTCGTCTAAACTTTAAATACTTATAAGTATTAACTAACTACTTACCAACTTACTAATTAACTACTTTTTCAAAATTAGATTTATATGTTATACTGAAGTTGTCAGAAAAATATTCTGCTTCAGAGTATGAAACTAATAATGTATGCTGTCATAAAAGTAAAAATTTTAAGACATATATGTTAAATATTTTGTAATGACTCCAAATTATCTAAAAAATATATTTCAAAAAACGTAAATACTTTTGTATAAATTTAGTGACCACCTTTAAAAATATCACCTTGTACCCACACGAACGAGAATACATCATAATAATATCTCGTTTTTAACGAGTTTAATAGTAGGTTCAGTTGATTTCAATTTATTAACTGAACGCAACGATTTGAGTACCTATATCTTAACTAATTTGGTTCTGGGTTAATTTGAATAGTAACGCAATATTACTCAATGGAAAAAATTACACGAAATCTTCATTATATTTTTCGAATTATTGTAAGAATAATAGATGCATATTAATTTAAATTTATAATATTTTCGAATGAATAAAAGCTTAAAAATATATCTACTTACTTAACCTAATAATTCGATTGATAAGAAATAAAAACTTAATTTTCCAAGTTCAAAAAATATCTGTGACATTCCCGGTTTTGCGTAGTTATATAATGTACGCATGTTGTTGGCTAGTATATGAATACGATACAATATATTATTATCGTAGCAAAAATATCCAATTGAGGCATTTTGGGGCCACTCTAAAAAAAAAAAATAAATAAATAAAAAGCGTTTGTGGTGATAATTATAGTACCTATGGTTACGGGTTTATTATTTTAAACTGATATAATATTAGAAAAGAAATACTCAAATAGAAGTTGTCCAGTAACAAACTCGTTTTGTCTCGCTCATTCTATAATGCAAAAAATTATTCTATTTTATCGTATTCTTTTAAATAGGATAATAGCTTCATTTTCAAATGCAAATATAATATAAATCAAATAATAAAGGTATATTTAAAAAAATTATGTTTAAACTATGAGAAATATTGACAAGCTGATTTTTTTTTGAACCTATATTAATATTTTGATTAATGTTAGGAAAACTTATATTTTATAATATTATTATGCTGAATTTGGACGAGATCGACCAAAATTGTATAATTTTAATAATTTGTGTGCGCTTATTTCAATGATCTTCTTCATTTCACGGTCGAGACCCAAAGACAACTTTTCTTATAATCATATGTATTTGTCGTGGTCATTGCACCTATATACCTCGTGGTATAATATATTATCTAACCTATTGCACTTGACAGATAATTATTTTATTTAACTTCCTTGTATTATAAATGTATAACCATTATACTGCTTAATTGTTTGAGAAGACTGCAGTTGGAGAAAATATTTTTGCCTCACGAGTATCCAAATTACATAGTAGATCCCTGACTAATAACGGCGATCAAACATTTGTAATTATTTTTATGATTTATATTGGTTTACAACTTATTATGCATATAAAATCATTTTGAAACTTGGATAAATCTGAGCCCAAGTGTGAAACGAGGTGGTTAGACGAGGAAAAAATTTTAAAAAACAACATGAATTACACACGAATACACCAATGGCGTATACAAGGGAGTCCCTGAGATCCGGGGGACATACCCATTGGCTTTAAAGTGGATAATCTTCCATATTATGTTTGATGTGAATTATGAATCAATTCAAATTAAATTCATTATTCCTTACTGCTAAATATTTTACTACCTAAGTAAAAAGTTTTGAGAGGGTGGGGGATTTTCCAATTCCCCCTCCCATTTAACCATGTTGTTTTATTTTTTTGATCCCCTCTATCGTATCATATTGAAGTAACTTGAGTGTGTTTGCGTTTTTTTTTATAAAGTTATACAGATCATTCTCGGAAAAGTGTTTGAATGAAATTGAACAAGTATGACGTGAAAATTATCATAGGTAAGCCGTATTGCCGTAATCATCAAATCGTATCGAATGATGTACTTATATTACATTATATTATGTTAAATAATGCTTTTACGTGGTTGGCGGATGATAAATTAAATACTCTGTCGACGATAACTAATGCGCCGCTGCCGCTGTCAGTGTAACGGTGAAAAAAAACCTTGGAAAATGATATAAATCGCGATAGTAATTAATAATCGTATAATTAACGGCCGGACTACTAAAAGCAGAAAAAAATCGTAGCACCGAGCGAGACGACGTGTCAAAATATCTCGCCAAAGACGACGGCCGTGTAATCGCGACGGTGAAAATAAATGCGTTTTAAATGTTTTAATATCAGCAGAGCGTACCTATCTATATACCTAAAGAAAAAAAACGAACGTCGTTCTGACAGTGTATTACGAGTGGAGCACGGAAACGCGTATAAGACCAGAGTCCCGACGGTAACACGTTTGTGTAAAAATATCAGACTATAAACGATCATCAAATATGCGATCAACAAATTTATACAGCCACAAGTTAATTATTATACATAAGCCATTATTTATTTTGCCAATTTTCCTCCATTAATGGTAATTACCATGGCCATCGTATTGGGGCAACACTAAGTTGTTCCTCCATTGCAATGAGAGACACATAATGATGCTCAAAATTGTTCAAATTTAAATATAGCACCCGTGTTAGATTGAATAAAGGATTAAAAATAGTGTTCGGAACGTTCACTAAAAAAATGAACTCGTTCACGTTCACGTTCGTGTTTTTTTTCAAACGAACGCGTTCACGTTCTCTCAAAAAATGAACGCGTTCATTAGGTCGTTCATTTATTTTTTATACATTTTTTTTATGGATCATTTACCTGCTATAAAGGCTCAGTCAAACAAAAGTTTTTTTTTTATATTTTTGATGAATTTCAAAAATTATAATAAATATTTTAGTTTTTAATACATCACGATTGCAACGTTCTAAAAAGAAAGCCACTAGTTTTTCAATAATTAAATAATAAATATGAATATTAAATTTTATTTTAATGTTTTACTGGAGCAAGAAGAAAATTTAAGTGAATAAGGAAGGAAAATGCATTAGATCCATCGGTACAATACTTTTTGACCAGGATTCAACCATCAACATTTTACGGTACATCTGCAATCCATGTCCCGGTTCCTCAACTTTGGAATTTTGAAACAGAATTAATTCCATTCGTTTGCGTTACATTTACGTTGTTGGTTTGTGCTTTTATTCCCATCATTTTTGCTCAACCCTTTTCCATGTTATCCAACATTGGCTATAGTCTATAGACATGGTTAGCCCGACCACCAAGGAATTCCAAAATCAAACTTACTTATTTCAATTGTGCTTCATTTGTACTTTTAATCTCGTCGTGTACGTTTAGGTATGTGACGTAATTTTTCTATGAAAAGTATGAGAACATATTATGTAAACATAATTGATAAAAAATTTATTATTTTAATCTATCATTATATGCGTCTCGGTACGAGTTGTTTTGAGGTAGATAGAAAAAAATATTTAAGATACGAAATGCCAGCCCCAAAATGTGAATTTTTGAATTCAATTTTATTTTGAAAATGATGCACCTCTGTAGTTAATTAGTAGGGTTCAGGACTTCTTGCACTAAAAAAGTAAAAAATATTGAAATATGCTGTCAAAATTTCCCCTATGGTACCTACCGAACATAATATTTTTTAAGATATTTTTGAATGTTCTCCAAATATGATTTTTACCGATAATTGTACGTACATTTAAGTTTAAAAAAATATGCAAAAATATGCGAAATATGCACAAATATGCTAAAGAGCACTCAACTTTACCTAAAATATGACGAAATATGCAAAATCAAACTTTGTATTTAATTTCACTATTTCATAAAACAAATTTATAACTTACATAGAATAATATACGACTACTTAAAAAAAAAACATGCAAATGCAAGAAATCCCAAGTCCTATTTATTAGTTTAATAACAGCGAAAAACGTTTTTTTAAATTTAACCCATTTTCCAAGTCCATGTGGGGAGTTGGTGAAGAGTTCTCAAATCAGTTTGACAAAAAAAGATTGCCAAATTATAACATTTTAGTCAAGGAGTGATCCCTTGCCTATTTTTTAATAATAAATTATAATATAATATGAAAAAAAATTAACGAAAACTAAAAAACACATAAAAATGCATCAAAGTTCAAGCCAAGCTGAGGATTCACTCCGACTCTTTTCTTCTCGATTCCTGCGTGTCGTAATAATGATAACGGTCGATTCGTATTTTTAACTTTTTGAAAAGCTTGTTATAAATAATAATATGTGTATATTGCGTTTTTGTGGAGATATTGAACGCACTTGTAGGGTGGCAGAGACGGATTGCACTAAAACAGCCATGGTAAGACGACTCGTATTATATTACCGGACGCGGCGACTGCAACGGGTTTAATAATAATACAATAATTATTGTTGTTATTTCGAGAGTGCGCATGCTCAGAGATCCGCGGATATTATCATCGGTGTGATTATACCGATTACCCGCTGATGCCACGAAAGAAACTAAATGAAATAGATAAAACACACCATAGCAACAACATAAATCACGATGAAGACGACGCCGCCGACCGCGAAAAACGCATTTTTTACGACTCAGTCTTGTTATTATACTATACACGCATTTTACGTATCGTTATTTTGAGAAGCAACGCGATAATGTTATTATCATGACGTAGTATAATATATAACTTATTATTGTGCCAGCTATTTTATTGTTATTATATTATTATGCTATACCGTTTCGTTCCCGTGGGCAACCGAGAACGGCCAAAGGTGAGTTTTTGAACCAAAATCATGATAGACAATAATTATTGCAGTATAATATATAATAAGTTGTAGTAAAATTGATGTACTTACGCGATAATTTCGAGGCATTACGTCAGCATTCGTTTTCCGTCTCCAATATCTTTCAAAATGTATCAATATAATAATTATTAATTATAATACCTAACCTACAACATTCTGCACTGCTAATTCATCGATTGTCAAAGGAATATTGTCATATCGCCGTTACCCCTAGTTTTTATCAAAGACAACTGTTAACCAAAAACATACATGTTATAAAATGCTTAAATATTCATCACAGCAACCAACTTTATTAAGCGAGCAGCACATTTTATAAACGTCACTTTTATCTCAATCTCTTATAAATAGGACTAAATGTTTAGGTAAGTACTTTTAAAAAATGTATGTAAAATGTACCAATTCAAGACACAAAATTAAAAAATGTTCTTCAAATATTAACACTACACGTCATTTAAGATTAAGTTTAAATTTAATACAAATTGAAAAAAAAAATATGATACTTTAGGTGTAGTTAATGAAAACGAAATAAATATGTCTTACCTTACTTAAATGCTGATGCTCGCGTAAAATTCCATATGTTGACCGAAATTTGTCAATGGCTGACGGACCTCACAGGACCACCAGTGACAGTTGTTGGAGTATAAAACTTTCAAAGTTTTAAATGAACCATATGATAGTAATTTTAAATAATAGAGAGTCGGGGTTCTGTTGTCGACCAATATAACATTAACGTCTGGAAGAAAGATCTGTACGAAACGATCTAATTGGTCACAATCGTTTTAATAACAGATATTCTAATGTAACCTAACCGTTACAGATATATTTTCAATTAGTAAATTATATTTTTATAATACATAATAAAATCACGGGATTTGGTTAATTCTAATTAGGGATGGGCCGATACTAAAACCGATACTCGATATCAGCCGATATTGGTGGTATCGGGTTTATCGGTATCGGTTTTTTTTTTTAACCGATATTTGAACCGATACCAAAAAAAAAAAACCAAATCTATCAGCATAATAGCATTGATTATAAATTGTAATGGTTAAATGTAAAATGATAATATTATTTCGGTTGATAGTATCGGTGATATTTTAATATCGGTTCATTGTTTATGCTGTAAATGTTGGCTTACAAATATATCGGGTACCGGTTTTTTATCGGTTGCATATATCGGAATATCGGATATCGGTAAAAAGAGGTATCGGCCCAACCCTAATTATTATAATGTCTAAAAATAATAAATAATTCATTTTTTGTGACAAAAAATATTGTTTTATAATATTTAGCAATCACCAACGCTTTGATTACAGGTTAGCAATTATACGTTATATTTTATGTTAAATATTAAAAAACGTTAAATCAGTACAGATTATTTTTGTGAGTGCTTTTAAAATATTCTCGCGTAAACACTTCAGAAACTTCTTAATACATCATTAACGCATCCGGAACCTGTTTGTAATTAAAAAAATTCCAAATACACACTTGTTAATGTATGTTAACACGTGTAGAAATATATGAGATACTGGTTTTTTCAAAATTTGGGAATGAATCAAGGTATCAAATTATCTGCCCATACATTAAATGGTTTGGTCACACGGATTCACCATAAAAATCATATATATTTTCAAAATGATTTTTCAATGTTTATCCAAAGTATCTCAATAGGTATTTTATACTATAGTTGTCATTTATAATTCTATGCCACAAATAATAAATCAGTTCCATTAAACCGAAAACTCATAATATTGTGATAAAAAAAAATAAAATATTCAAAAATTATTCTTTAAGAGTAAACACCTTTTCCCCAAGTTATATTGCGAACTGTATCACAACAATATTTTGTTGAATTTAGTGGTAAAATCAAATATTGTGTCTGAACATCTAGAGTAAAATGTATTGGAAACTATAAAAATCACCGCTCATTCAATACTAAATGCAAATTTGCAAATCATTTCGTGAATATATGAATAAAAATAATAATCAATAATGATCAAGCTGATTTAATAAACTATCATAATTTAATATGGTTTTTATAAAAGTATCTCACATATCTCGTGTCTGTCATCAATAGACGGGTTAAAATGTAAGTAATTGAAAATCAAATATTATTATTTACTTCACATCAACTGATAGTCATTAAACGTATAATATTATAGCGTAGCAAGTGTAAACCTGATAAATATTGCAACATAATGTACTTACATGAATGTCTACAAACAACAATTATTTTATTACTGCATAGGAACTCAAAGTCCTCATCCACCTGATTATTATTTTCAATTGTATTTTCTTTCGCGTGCTTATATTCCGCGCTGTTAAACATGTTACAGTCTTACAGGCCTTAAACGACGGCACGGCATCTGCAATGGAAAACGATATAATGGTCCGATTGACCGCAGAATTGCATTTTATGGGCATTCCAGATGAATATTGTGCACCATCCAGAGATCTGAATTGTTCTAAGTATTTCGGCCTTTGATTTCCAATAGTACATAATATTATATACAATAGGTAGTAATTAATTTATTGAAGGTTGACACGTTATGTATAAACTAAAATAGAGTAAAAGTGAAATGTATTGTTATATTAAAAATGTATACAATAATATTTAGTAGGTATTTCATACACTAGCGATGGGTAAAATATATGATACAAGAAACGATGATTATATAAATAACAAATAATGACTAAATATCTTCGTAGTAGACACGTTTAATAGGTATTAGGTACGTATATTATTTAAGGTACTATAAAACATGCCAAATACATTATTTTTGAAATAATTAATAATCAAAAAACCGGGACCTTGCAATGGAGTATAATAATCCAGTAGGTACTTACTTTATTCCTAAGAATATTTTCGAAATTACCTCATTGAGTAAGTCATTGTCATGGATGTGTTTGTTAGTAAAATGTTAAAAAATGTACGTTATGGTGAAAAGTTTTGAATATCTACAATTAATATTTATTGATTACAACAAAAATACTAAAGATTCTTATCAAAAACAAGTGTTTCGTATAATTATTCCCGTTATCCTGTAATTTTTTTAGATTTTCCCAATTTCATTTTAAAGTACTGGAATTTTCCACTTTTTAGGGGCAATATACCAACTACGTCCAATTTGCTGCGATAAACTACACTATATTGAACATTGAAGTGGTCTTACTATTTCTTACGTGTCATAGTTCGTCAGACACAAAAAAGCAACCTTTGCAAAACTAACACATCCAATGTTGGAATCTAAAACCTTTAACTATATTATAGACTATGTATTATTATTGGTGTCGAGTGTCTAGTTTAAAGTGCCAATTGTCTAGTCGAGTGTCAAGCAAATCAAAATAATAACATCATACAAGTTACGAGTTATTATAAGATGGGCTGATCACGTTTAATATTTTTCACCAATTATGTTTTATACTCGCACTGTGCCAGTTTTGATACGTATCATTATATAAATCACAACATATTATTAAATATAGGTAGGTACATAAAAATAGTACTTCAGTAGCAATATATTTAGTTGATTAATACGCTTATTTCATTTAAATACTACGACTTGCGGAGACTATTAAAAAACCTGTAATAAATTACTATTATATAGTTACTCTTATCTAGTTTTCGTCAAAGTAGAAAATAATAACTTTTTAGTCGTTTATTATTTTTTTTTTATGCATACATTTTTGGTTTCCATCACGGCAATATTCAACTCAAGCGACTCACTCTTAATTGCGGTCTGGAGCTTAGAACAGCAGCTCCAACCTGCACGTTTTGAGTTATACGGTTCTGTGTCTTATATAGGTACCTACTCTTATTACGTGATACAAAAATAATATTGTATAATATAGTTTACATAATATTATCATTGGAATATATAATTATACGAATATCTACGTGGAAAAAAAACCTAAAACACTAAAATAATAAGATTAACTTACCTGCATTATACAACTGCTACTTCACATAAAAAAGGAAAGATAACGCAACGGTAAGATTTTATATTTTGGGTTTCATTTAAACAATCTTAATATTATATATTATAAATATATTGTTTTTAAATGGTAATGCAGTCTAAACAATATTTAACTGTAATATTAACTATAATTATTGTACTAATAATATTATTGCCTGTGGCATACCGAAATAATCATATTCTTTTCCAATGCGTAAAATATGACCAGCGGAGCACACAAGAGTGGGTCACACATTTGAAATGTTTCCATTCGTAAAAATTAATTTCTATAAAATTATTATCTCTTCTATAGTAAAAGTAAAATGTAATTTCATGAAAATTATTATTGGCAAAAGTGCACAACCCTCTCAAAAAATAAATCCTGTCCGTTACTATAATTTACTTATTTGCAAATTCTAAAAATGAATTTGCAAAATATTGGCATATTAATTCGGAGAAGGGGGAGGGCTTTTCACAGATATGATACTATAAATCATATTGTAAACGTTCGTATTGGATATAAATAAATATCGCTGAAAATTTGAGTTATTCTGAGTTGAGCTCTAATTGTCCCCGCTAAAACCCTATTTTCTTGGTTTTCAAAGCATGTACACCGATATCGGTATTAACAAATCGAGCGCGTATAATTATATATACAATAATATAATATCATGATAATATGGCAATTACCGTGTAAAAAAAATGTTTAATGAGCAAAATAACTAATGACGCGTCATTTTTATTTACCTAATGTAAAGCAGGATCATTTTTCATGTAGAAACGCTATCGTGATAAATTTGTTCTAACGGTTTAAATGATTAAACATAAAATCCATTCAACGCTGTCAAATGTGTAGGTATGAGTGTGTTTTTTAAATAAATAAATAATTTACAAAGAAGATCTAAAAACTATTGATACTATTGCGATACATCCTATAGGTATACGTGTTAGCCACCTGTGCCATAACCAGTATTATTATTCGGAGTTGAATAATATTTGGAATCAATATAAGATGTTAAATGTTAATTTTGACGGAGAAACAAAAAAAATTACACATACAT
The DNA here is from genome assembly GCF_005508785.2 of Acyrthosiphon pisum. Lineage (NCBI taxonomy): Eukaryota > Metazoa > Arthropoda > Insecta > Hemiptera > Aphididae > Acyrthosiphon > Acyrthosiphon pisum. The sequence goes on along the minus strand of NC_042495.1, from coordinate 39,665,600 downwards.
TGACTTAATATTAACGCGTGTTATAAGCAATATTTCGTTAATAAAACATTAACTATACAAACTATATTATACTAACTACAGTCAATATTGTTATATTACATATTATACATCTATATAGCTGTAAAAGAATCGTTTTATCGGTGGCTCGGAAAACGTGGGTTTAGACTGTCTCCTTGTACACAATAGAAATACGCATAGAACGTATTGTATAATGATATTAATAATAATAATGTTATTGCTTGTGAGTCGGAAAAAAATTATTCTGGACGTATTTTGGACGTCTCGCGGTCGCAAGATGAATCGAAAATCGCTCGACTCGGCCTAGTCATATACGATGACAATAATAATATAAATAATAATAATTTCTTTTTTGTTATATTTACGACGTAGGTACTTACCTGTATCATATGTGTGCAGCAGTGCTATGCGGTAAAATAGAGAGAAAGAAAGCACTGCGCACCTGCAACCGTACACATATAATAATATAATATACAATATATAAATTGCGTATAACTTATAAGTACACGTACCTATATATACTTTGAGGTACGTAACTAAACTCTACATGTGTGTGTGTGTGTGTGTGTGATAATTTATGGTCGTCGTCCGCGTGGCGGCTGCGAAATTTATTGCCAGTGCACACCTCATAAACGGACTTATCCCGGCGTTATTTGTAACGCTGCAATCATTATTATTATTATTATTACGAGTATTATGCACACTGCACGCGAACAACGACCGAGCGCCGTCCGACCGTTTTACGACCAATCTCCTGTATATATTATATTGTACGCATACACCAGCCTTCCGGCCACGGTGACGACCGTTCCGTTTCCCGAACGACCGTTTCCTCGCAGCAGCCTGCCCACACTCTTCGCGGCTACAGGTCGAACGCGCGATATCGGTATATTGAGATCTCGGAAGTCCAGTCTGTTTATCTATAATTTTATTTTTTTTTTTTTTAGTTCCCGCGGCCTCCGATTGGCGAACCGTGAAATTGTCGTAGGTAACCGTGCTTCGGTATATTATGGTTACTATAACATACGAGTATGAGTGTATACTACGAGTATATATGTTATAATCTTTTTTGAATGAAGAGTATCTTCCGTTAAATGGATTACGCCTGGTAAGTCAGACGTATCTGGGCCACTCATATTTGTACAATTTTATATATTATATATATTTTTTTATAAATAATTTTCATATTTATAATTTTGAGACGACGAAAGTTCCTGAAATAGTATTATCATACTTTCCATTAAACTAGAATCTACCTATATATATAAAAAAAAGTTTTAATAATTGGACACTTCTTTAATAGACCTATAGTCGCGATCAAAGTAGGTTTTAGATTGATTGTAAGTATTAGGTACCTACGTATTTTAAATGCACCATTCAACCGCATCTCGTCTATATTTGATCCCCATAGTTCCCCACAACCACTACAGCAGTATGTGATTATGTAATAGTATAGTGACGTACAATACACATTTTATCGTTACAGAGTATCAAAGACACAATAATTATAGGACCGTGCACTAAAAATATGTCCTCCAACGATGAAAGCTACCATGAATGACGAACACATCGTACGCCACTATGTACTATAAATATGTGTCCGATTGTTTTTTAATTCAATTTATCAGCTGATTACATTCAGATGCATTACGAACAAATGATCGTATAATATGATATAATGAACGATGTAAAAAACGAAAACAAAATAAATTTAAGACAATAATTATAAAATATCTATTCTAATAAACTCATAATCGTAATCAATACCATATGGTACAATATAATATATAAAAGTATATATCACAATATATATTGTATCCAATTTAACTACATATTATATACGTATAAATAGGATGGTACCGTTAATAAAGTTTACGATGCATTACTAAAAACTTTAATCGTTAACACTAATACAATCAATCACTGAGTATCGACGTTATGTAGGTATGCACTGTCTATTAGATATTATATTTGCACATTTGAGGAAATCATTTTAAGTCCTGTATTATAGGTAAATATGCTTATGTTTCAATTTTATATTTCAATTTCAAAAATATTACATTTTCTAGTATTACTGAAAATCGTCTATTGAAAAATGTTCAAAATTAATAATTATGGAATTTAACTACATCAACAGTCGTATTGTTTCACTTCAATTGTTTTCTCACGTATATTCTATCCATCACAATGTACATTCAATGGCGAATGAGCGGTGAACGACTGTCTACAATATTATATATATTATTCCTTATATGATGAAAAAAGTATCGAATGAAAAATAACTTGCACGCTATCAGTTCATCGAATTATGTAAAAATATAAAATAAGAAATGCAGACATGATACGCAGACAACTTTATCGAATTACAATTATTTTGAATATTTATAGTATATATATTTTTTTTATTAACTTTTAATTGTAAAATTATTGCTACTCCACAGGCCACAATTATTTACGTTTAACGACGTTGTATATATTTTTTTAAAACGACCGATAAAACATATTCATTCAAATGTTAATTCCCTGTAGAACTATATAACTATATATAAGAGGAGTACCTATACGAGTTGTAAACATTTCTTTAATCGTATATACAGCGATTAATTAAAATGATAATGTTTACTAATAAAAATTAATACCGGTTGAACATTGTTCGATAAATTATTATAAGTAGGTAGTAATTATTTTATTTAAAACAACACTGCGTATAGCTGTCATACTAAGAGTATCTACAAATTACCATCCAAGACAAAGCGACCCGCGGATATCCCTCGTCATTGCACTCTAGTCTGGTTCTGAGCAGTCAAATAGATTAAAAATCACAATACATGAACTGGAGTCGTGTGTGCATTTTGTGTGCTATTATTATTATTTATCGCTTTACAATTCGGTATACCTATTATAGCTATTAGGTATATCACTATTCATACTATATAAGTGTATTTGTTCTTGAATTCGAAATTGTATATTATCTATAATTGAATTACTAAAAAATAGTTCTGCTTAGGAATATGCAATTAAAAATGAGTTGCAAAAAAAGTTAAAGATTAAAAATTATAATTATAAAAAATAACATATTTTAATACTTTCCAAAATAATGAGTGTCTTTCGTTAAAAACATCTCAAAGTATAAAAGTGATTCCCACTTCCGTTTTGGCATGAAGGTAAATAATTAGTTTCTTTAACGCATATGTTGTAAACATCCATCGATGTCATAAAAAACAAAATCACATAAAGTAGCATTATAATATACTATAGGTATACCTTGTCTATATTACACATCACGGTCGACAGAGATTGGGCACTGAATTTAGTTATTTTGACAACATGTCATGATTTTTACCTGGAATATTTTTTCTGTACTTATAACCGGGTTCCGGTTTTTTGTTTTTAAAAATAAAAAAGGTTTGAGTTGTTCAAAGAACCGGTTCTTTTCCATTCGGTTCCATCTTGACATTGACTTATCAGTAATCATTAGTATAAAATCAATCGACATCTGAGGTTACAGTTACTGCAAATTAAATGCAATTAATCGGAGATGCACTATTCACTGTTTGACAATATACACGAACGTCCTTTATAATAGTGTCTTATACATAATAAGTAAATACTTTGGAACCGAAAATAAAAGTTTTTAGATTTGTGGTTCAAAATTGTCGCATTCAAAACATTTACCTATTAAGGGTATTTGTCGTAGTCAATGGGAGCCGTCCCGTTTGGAAAACTATTAAACACTTTCTCAGAGATACCTGCAGCAATAATTATTAAATTGTATTGGTAGGTATATTGTTTTGGTTATAATATAAAGCTATGTCATTCGTATATATAATTAATTGTTATAAGTAGCATGCTACTAGCTAGATATTTTTCCTCTGCAAGGAAAAATAAGGATATAATATACTATATATAGGTACCTATATTTTCGGGTATAGTAACTATACACTCTAGAGTGGAAAAATATCTCGTAGCATGTTACATTTTGTAAAGAATTTAATTTTTTATTATTGTTAATTTTGTTTCAGTGGCACTATTAAACAAAGCGTTATAAAATAGGTTAAAAAATAGTTGTAACCAGTCCAAAACAAATATATATTAAAACATAAAACATCTGTATTTGTGGCATTTATTTATAATAATATAACAAATATGGGCACTACCTCAAACAGATGAGTTAATTTATGAAGGTAAGTACCTATATATTTTAAAAGTAAAATTATTATTTTTTCCGTTTAGCACACGAACACTGAAGTATAGTATAGTATTAAAATTTAGGCGAGGTAGAAGGAAGTTCATTCATTTAACTATACGAGCCCAGTTGTCGGGTGTTTATCTTGTGTGTGTGTGCGTGTGTGTGTATGTGTGTGTGTGTACTTAACTACAACAAATCCGTCGAGACCACCTGTTTTACACGTGTCGTAGAATAACGATAAAATTGCCAAATCCCGTATCGATCTCTCATGGACGTGATGCAGGTATTTTACTCACTTATTGTCGGACTGCAAGTGTTTAATGATAATATTATTGTATCGTTACAAACGAGCGTGTGACACAGCTATAATGGTCGCGGTATAGGTACACTAGATCGCGTAACTTTATACCGAGTATGCGTACCTAACTACCTATACTCGGGTCTCCATAAAGTGTTGGTGTTGTACAACAGGCGTATTTTTTTTTTTCTTTCTACATAATATGAATTCTTTTTCTACGCCACCGGGACTTATTTGAAATAAATAGAAGACAACCTGTTTTTTCTATTTATTTTCTTTTTTTCCCCTTTTTTTTCGTCACCATCCGACATCGACATCGCATTGAATCGTGTGAAAACAACTACAGGTAGTGCATTATAAAAACATCACATTACGTTCATTCATTGAACTAGAAAGACTGAGAAAAAAATAATAAGAAGAATATGATATATTGGACAAACTGTAATCTGCAGGCGGTATACAACGCGCGACTGGTTGTGTGTGTTTGAGATCGCAGTATAGAATATATTTACATTGTACCGAAAGAACAAAAAAAAAAAACAAAAAGTTGGTTTATATTTTAATAATTGTATATAATATATATATATTTGTATATTTTCAACACACACACACATATATTATGTATGTATTTATTACAACTACAATAGTAAAAATTTAAACATAACACTTAATAAAAATATATAAATTTGAGTTGTTTTCTTCAATAAATTCAAATAACAATCTTAAAAATTTAATAATATTATTAAAAACTAAAAATTAACAAAAAAAATATATAATCAAAAAAAAAAAAAATATAATAGATAACAGTATTACGAAGGCGCATAAAATTATATTGGTAACTTACACACAAGATGCTATAAAATATAATCTCGTTAAAACAAAAAAAAAAACATATATTTTACCTTATAGTCTATCCAATATTATTATATATATATATCATATAACGTTATCATATCGTGTACTATTAATATTATTAGATCCGTTTAAGAAAATAGTATATTATAATCAAAACATAATAGTATATTCTATTTTAAAGCGTATAACAAAAATTATATATATTTATTAAAATTAAAACGATCGTATACGTATTATGATCGAATATTATATATTCATTTTATAATCTTGCCTATATTATTTTTATTATATCCGTTAAGTAAGACTATTTATATCGTTTTCTCTATTTTTTACAGATTTCATTTTACGTATCGTCTTTTTGACTAGCTTTGCGATATTTTATTAAGCACTCTGCGTGTACCGTATATAGAATATAGATATATGCTGGTTGGATGCTGAACACATATTATTATAATTATTACTATTCGAATCGTCTATTTATAATTATTACCGTCGTCGTCGTCGTCGTTCGTTCAACGATACCTACATGATATAATATATACATACATTATACGATCTATTTTTTTTCATCATAATCAATAGTATAACATTTTAAGAAATATTACAGAACATTGCGGTGGACGCGAATCGTTTCTTATTAGTTTTGTTTTTTTTTTTTGGATTTTTGTAGTTTTTAACCGTATTCCGTACAGAAACACCTCCGAAACACCCCAAGCGAGAAAATTAACATAATTATTTTATGTACATACTTTTATACTCACAGACGAACTTTGACGTTCACTCTATATGTATTTATTAAAATAATACTTTTTTTTATTATTTACAATATTTAAGTATAACCGTGATTTTATAAGTACCCTTCGTTAAACACGGGTGTTGAGAGCAAAAAAAATAATAATAACCAAAACATACGTTTACACAATATTATAAACGTATAACAATAATAATTGATAATTTTTTTCTTTTTTCGTGTCCGCGCACTGCGCAGCATCCGAAGCGGCGGCGGTCGTACAGGGGAACCGGTTAGCGAGAAAACCGTATATTATCGAACTGGAAGTTAAAAAAAATAATACGCGCACACAAGTGGGTACGTGAGTGTGTGCGTGCGTGTGTTACGAGTGAAAAAAAAACAAACCGTATATAACGATTTCATCGACCGGTTTTCGACCTGCACACACAGACACATACACATACACCAGCTGAATCTAGAGCATCCTGCTCGACGCGTTTTAAATATTATGGTAATGCGAAATGCACTATTGGCCGATAGAGAAACCGTTTTCTAATATACTATACCTACCTACCTACCTACCTCTATACCTGTACAGCCGTCGTCGTCCGATTCGTTTGACACGAGCGCACCACCAAGTATATAAAGCATGATATATTTCGAGATACTTTTTTCGCCCCCGCTCCCAGTTTGTCCGTCTATCGACCGTGTTCGGATCACATTTTCATCGTTTCCCGTCTGACTGCAAGCACAGACGCACGTAAAAACCGTATGCAACTATAATGCGCGTGTCGTCGTACAGTGATCGTAATCGTATTACGAAACGTATTTCGTGTCGTATATAGAGGTGCATGCTGCGTTTTAGAGGACATTTCCGTGTTGAACGCTAGTAAAGTGCAGTTTAACTTTTCAGAAACCGATTCTCCACGTAAAATTTTCGAGCGAACGCACGAAGATGAAGAGATTTGGTGCATGGTGGCGGGCCACCTGTTGCAGGATTGTACTAACACCGAAAATGATGAAATCTCGACATTTGTCTCGATCTAACCTATGTAATCACTCGTCGTTATTGTTCATTGATGTGCGACACTGTCTTTATAAGATTATAAAACTGCTATTAGAGTTTTTTTTAATTAATATTGTTATAGATTATATTTTAAGTCTTTTAGTAAATTCTGTTACGATCGAAACGAAAGCGTGTGGATCGCGGTGGGTCAAAATCTAAACTAAAAATATAACGTAACATATTCAAATGAGAATAACATATTATACGTATTATTATAATATTATTATGGATTCGGCAAGTTAAGTATACGTACCACTGATAATATTGTCAAAAACTAGTAAAACTGTCGCAGTTGACACGTTACATGCTTATCGAATGCGAAGAGCTAATCGCCACGATATACCTGTTATTATCACAGAACGATCACAAACAGTTGCGGGGAGGAGCGAGTTTACAAAAATATAATATATGCAAATCTTAATAACCTGTGTAGATTCTACTACATAAAATATTTACACGCGATAATAATAATATGATAAACTATATATTATATATATATAAAAAAAATAAAATAATAATACAATCCGCAACTAAAAACTATGTACACGTTACACTAAAAATACTAAAAAATATCGTATTAGAAATTATGTAATTCGTATATTATATTATATTATTTGTTACCTCGTAAAAAATTGCATAGAAACAAATGAAACGATATGAAACAACGCAGAAAAAAAATTTGCTTCACGGGGTCGTTTACTCACCCGCGGAGATCCGTCCAACGTGCCTGCAGGGTGCATATTATACGAGTCGTCGTCGTCATCGGACTCAGCCACGTCATCGAAGTCGGACTCAGCCACGTCGTCGGCGGCTGATGGTGGTAACCGTGTTCGTGGTACCAGCAACAGTGTGACGATCTCGATGGGAAGATGTCGCGGCCGTGTCCGCAGAGGCGGTGGGTCAGGTGCTGTTGACGCACTCCTTTTCGGCGTTTGCGGCGGCGGCGGACGCGTCGGCCGCGCCCGAAGACGATTCCGTCGAACCGGCCGACGAGGCGGACGACCGGGACGAGAACCTTTCGGTTGGAGGCGCATCGCCTGCCGAGCCACGGCGGTACGGGCACGAGGCAGACGTCGTCGACTGTCGCCGTCCGCCGGCCAGATGCCCGTGTCCGCCACGGCGATGGCCGATGGCCGCGGCCGCCGCTGCTGCTGCAGCCGCTGCGGCGAACCTGCTGCCGTCCTCACTCACCTTGCCCATGAACGATCGGATTTCCTCGAAGTAGGATTCGTCGCCGGCGCCGGGACCCCGGGACGGGCGCCTCCGTTCAGCCGCGGCCGCTGCGGCTGCCGCAGCCACCACCGCCGCTGACGAGGACAGCCGGTCATCCATTATGGTCGGCCCGTCGGCCTCATGCTTTTTAAGGTGCCGGTCCAGGTTGGTCTGCTGCCCGAAGCACCGCTCGCACAGCGGGCACTTGAACGGTTTCTCCTTGTTGTGGATGTTGCGCACGTGCCTCTGCAAGTTGGACGATATGCTGAACGACCGCTCGCAGTAGTTGCACTTGTAAGGCTGTTCGCCCGTGTGCGTCCGCAAATGCCTGGTCAAGTTGGCGCTGCGCGGGAACACTTTCTGACAAAACTTGCACGAGTACCTGTAGCACAGAACGAAAACACAATGCTGTTAGTATAAAAAATATTTTTTTTTTGCTTCGATCCGATCGAGCACAGATACAGTTTAATTATAAATGAATCCAAAAAATACTACATGATTGAGCGCACAAAAAAATGTTATTTATTTATCTTTTATGCATCGAAATAAATCATCGTGAGTCAAAAAGAATATTTTTGAAGAAAAAACACCACCATCGGAGGCAACCATTGAGCGCCCATATTTTTCTCTTCCTAACCCCTGCACACTCTTATACAGGAAACACGTCCTGGTTCCGATTTTCCACACGTCAACGTTCTCTTCTTGCACTTTGCCCCCGTGAAACGATGGCTGTGGGCATGATTGATCACCCCCCTTTATCCCAGGCACTGTAACCTAACGCGCCATGACCTAACTCGAAGTGTGCGTGCTACGTTTGTTGTGATTTTATTTAATATTTTCATCATCGACCTACCTATCTTTTGGTTTGCCAGACGTCTCCTGGAACGCTGACGACTTCTGCTGCGGAGATCTGGCTACTGGTGGTGGCAGCGGAGGCGGCGGTGGCTGTCTGACAACGTCGTAGGTGGGCGGCGGCACATGATGGTGCCCGTTGAGCAGTGGCGAGTTGATGAACGGATAGTGCTGCGACGGCCTGTGGTAACCACCACCCGTTTGGTAACCAGCCAGTGACGAAGGCATGCGGGACTTGTCGCCCACAGCGCCCGCCCTGTATATAGCTTCTAACATCATAGGGTGAAGTGGCTGTGGCGGGAACAGCACCGGATAGTTTACCATCCGCTGGTGATGATGCCGTTCATCTTCGACGGTTATGCCACCGCGCCGGTGATGTTGATGTTGCTGTTGTTGTTGTTGCTGTTGTTGTTGTTGTTGTTGTTGTTGTTGTTGTTGTTGTTGTTGCTGCTGCTGCTGCTGCTGTAGGTGCTGTTGCTGTTGGTGCTGCTGCAGCTGGTTCTGGTTCTGGTTCTGATGGTGTTGAGGTGGTTGGTAGTGTTGGTGGTGATGATGGTGGTCGTCGGTCACGTTAACTTCCTTGTCAGACGACGAACAGGGGCTGTGGACTACGGCACCACGGTCGTTGTGGTCGACGTGGTGAGGTGCGTAGCGCTGCAAGCCAGCGGACGGTGGTCCTGGGCTGTCGACTTCAATGTCCTCCGGGGACGGCGTCCTGATGATCAGGTTCTGGTTCTCGTCTTCCATTTCGTCACCGCGGCGTGACTTCTTGTATTCGACTCGCAGGTCAAGTGGTTGGTCGTTGTTAACGCCGGTGCCACTGCCGTCATACGGTTTGAACGCGGCGGGTGACATGCGGTGTGACCGGAGCGGCGACCGTGGTGACGATGATGGAGAGCTGCCACCGTTGCGCGATAGGTCAAACGGCATCATGTCGTCGTCGTCCTCGTCATCGTCATTGTCGGCGGCGGAGCCGTCGTCGTCACGGTAATGACGGTGGTCCGGCTGATCGTGATGCCGGCGGTGATTATGGAGATGGTGGTGAGCCGGGTACACGGAACCCTGTTTGGGCGACATGCACGGAACCACTGCGGGAACGGCGACCATCTTGCGCGGGCTCGAGTGCTTCTCGCGCATGCTGGACGGGTCGCGCGGATGCGCTACTGATGGGACCACGGGTCGTGGGTAGTAGGTGTACCACGCCGGAGGAGACGTGTCCACCACGCTCATCACTTTGGCCACGCCGTCTGCGAAAACATCAAAAAGAAAAATTATATTACGTGTGATATGCAAAGATAATATTATAAAGAATATACGCTATGGATTTTTAAAATACACAAATGATACTAATATTATTGTGTTTAGTGCATATAATGTCTGTGGCCAACAGTGGTAAATATCCAATTCGAAGTTTTAAGATACCTAGTAAATCGTTCAAATTATTGAAAATTATGCAATTCACCACTGTTTAGTATTTTACATTTCACACTTTAAACTATCATATTTTTATCATATAGTAGTTACATTAGCACGGTTATAGTATACAAATACATAATATAGGCCCTGTATATTATAGGAGCTATGTATATTATAGTTACTAAATAATACAGTTTGGTGATCAATATTTGTTTGAAACATAATAACTACTAATAAGTTTTGTTTCTAATGGTCACACGATTTAACGTCGCTGCTGTATGAAATAACGTGATTTAAATAAACAAAAATCACAATGCACTATATGGAACATCGATATGAATAATATAATAATTATATTATAGACAGATGCGCCGAAAGTGACGTATCATAATAATATTATCGTCATCCGTCGTCGTCTGTCGCGTGGGCGACATCGATCAGCCGAAAAGTTTATACTATTTTCTGTCTCTGTATTCATTTCATCAGGCCGATTGGAAAATCCATGAACGCAGGGGTTAGGGGGATGATTGAAGGGGGTGCCACATTATGTGTGGGGACGTTGAATATAAAACGGTTTAATAAATTCTCCGCTCATAACGTGACGCAATGTGGCCGCCCGATGCACCGGTGCACTTACACACACACACACACACACACACACACACACACACACACACAAGTAACAAACGCGTCTATAATTGCCGTCTGGACGGACTATACGACGACGGCGACAGACAACGAGACCGACTGCAATTTTAACGAGGAGCGGCGCAAAAATTCGGTCCGTGTAAACCCGGTAGCCCGTCCGAGAATTATCACATGTCGTGTTTGAAAGTACACATACGTCGTATCAGCAGTAGTCGTAGTTGTCGTTGTCGTGTAGAGGTACATATGGTATGTACTATAACAGAGGTAGGTACATGTGCTGCGTGATATTATTAAATTCGCCAAGTTTGACGGGGACGAAGACGGAGGAGAAGAATAAAAAAAATAAAAAATAACTACTCGTCGTCGCTCCGATTTTCTCTTCACGTGTATAATATATATATAATATATTATTATACATTATATTATTATTGTGGAAGAAACTTCCAATTATGTAACGTTATTTGTTATTTTTTTCCCTGTCTGAATGCGGATCGCAATTTTCGTTTTGGCGTTTTTATTTTTTTCACGTCGTCCACTGCGCGGACTTTTCGCTAACGAGCGCCCCGCGATGAAACCCGTTTATCACATTTCCAAATCGGTTTCGGCCGATAAAAAAATAAATAAACCTTTTTATATATAATAGTAATAATAATAATATAATCCACGACAAAATCCCAAATACCCGCCGCTCACGTAACCAGTATATCATATTATTACAGTAGGTAGGTACATTGTACACGGGCGTTTTTTGGCGAATCTCGACGAAAACTAGACCGTGGTGACTCCGCGAATCCGGAATCGCTCCCCTGCAGCAGTCGGCCGGGACGAGATCTGCAACAAGCCGATCGATCGATCGATCGATCTACGTCTCGTTAAATCAGACCACACGGCCGCCGCACACCGCAGTACATATTCGTATACATAATAATATAATATACATTATTTATTTGTCGTACGAACGTTTTTATAATAATAATAATATTATAGCAATTGACCGACGATTGTCGTGACGCGATTGGAAATCACACCCGGACGATGTACGTGCGGCTAGCAGACGATAATATTATATTATGTATATATAGCAAAATAATATAACGCGTTTCGAGTATGAAATCTCAAAATCACAGCAATGTAAAATGTTTTTTGATTTTTCGCGATGGAAACGCTCGTAAATGGCAAAACGCTTACACGCGTAATATTATATTACTAGGCCGTGGTGTACATTCAATGTCTGCAGGCACATAGTAATAATAATATATTGATTAGTGTAGATGGCACACATACATAATAATTGCCTGTCCATATAGATTTTATCTGGAGCATTTGATTTTATTTTAATACCTACCCAAAATTATTACACTCAACCGAGTCAATATGCCCATGCCATTACATCCTAAGCGTAAATGTGTAATATACTCGTACGATATAATATATTGTAATCATATAGCTGCCCATATAGGTTGAGTTTAAAAACGAATTGTTAATTTTTTGAGCATCATGACCCTTTGTTCCGACTTACTTCTAACGGGTAACATTTTGTCCCGTTTTTTTAGTAGGTATAGTTCGTTAACTGCTGTGTATTAGGTATCTATTAGTACGTTATATACGCATGAAAAACAAAAATAATAAAATATTTTTTACTTTTTTGTGTTACTCTTATTCCTAGAGATCGATATACTCTGCAAGAAAAATACTGGTAGGTATATCTATGACGGTTATCATGTAGTTCGATGACGACACGGTTTAAATGCGTAGGTAATACCATTGATTATAAATACTAGTATTTATAATCAATGGTAATACGTCCCGGAATAATTAAATAGTCGAGTCAGCCGAACTCTGACCGACTGCCGTCTGCCACTGTTGTATTATAGAGCAGAAGAAACCGACGAATTGCTGCAGCTTACTAAGTGTAAATTATAATATTTTTTTCCATCTAATTTATTTTTATGTTGATTACTATCGATCTTAAATGCATAATAATATAATATATTATATATGACCGAGTGAGCGTTACGTTCAAAATATATATCGTAAAAACAAATACAGGCACCTATCGTATATTATTATAGATACCTACCACCTACTTACATCGCAACGTATTAATGTATTATCAGTACAATCCGACGAAATTCTCGTTATATCGTTATATAATCGTTCCATGCTCGTTTATAAATTCTAATGATATATGTATGTATACACATAATATATATATATAATTATTAATTATACTCGACCCACGATTTACTACTGAATAATAATCGATCAGAAATGTGCGGTTGCACATAATAATATGACGTGGTGCAGATAAAAAAACACACGTTGTCATGTGTGGGTGATACGAATAAAGTGAAATAAGCGAAGTGATATTATATTATTTATAGCATGGTACAGGACGTCATAATATATCAGTAAAGACTGGAAACGAGATAAATTCAAAATCCTGAAACTTTCCGATAAGCTTTAAGTATATTTAGGTACAGAATCAGTGCACAATTATAGGATGTCATATTATACCATCATTGCAGTATATAGCGAAAGTTTAAAAATAATAATTTATTGTACATTTGTACTGTCATTTTCCGTAATACAATATGGTGGAAATCAGTGTCTTCATGGAAATAATTTTGAAATCGTAATATCTCGCGTAACATTAAAACGTGTTGAATGATATTATATATATTTTGGATAAGGGTTGTATATAAAGTTAGTTTTCCTATAGCCCCATTTTTTGTGTTTTGAAGTCGGTTCATTGATTGTTTGAAGATGCATAATATTATACCAACGTCAAAAAAGTAAATATGTACGTGAAAGCTGCTATCGTAAACACTTTCAAAATTTCCAGAAATCTATCAAAAACTACGCACATTCGATGCAAAATTTGAATTATTTTCTTTTACGAGTCGTCCGCGGTGTACAGTAGACGGCTATTGCCACGCAGCTCCACTATAAGAACGTATAATGTATACGGTATACTGCATAATAACAAATGATAATAATACGATGAGCAAAGACCGAAAATCGAAAGGAAGAAAAAAATACCTATATAATAATCACTCGGATTCGCGCTGCACTTGCACAACTGTTCTGCAGGTGCTGCTGTTGCCCGGTCGTCCGTGTAATATACGAGCGGCATTGTTGTCGGACAATTATTACTATTATTGCCTATCGTACACCGTCGCGCACGTGCTCTGAGTCCGTTATTATTTTACTGGTCGCGTCGCGCAATAATGCGATCGCATTATACACAATATATATATATTACATTTATATATATATAGGTATACGACACAATAACATAATGTACTTTACGAGATGATGAACACCGTATTTATACGCGCGGCAGCGATCGTTACTCGCACAATAATAATTATTACATCTGTTGTATACGCTCGATACTGTACCTATATAATATATTATATACCTATGTGTATAATATATAATAATGATAATATAATAAACTGCCGACGGATTTTTTTTCTCGCCGTTGTTACGTAATAACACAACCGCGACGATTATGTTATATCTCGTTATTATATTATTATTATACCTATATATTATATACGAGACCGGCCATATCATTGTTCTTTATATTCGCTCATATCGCTTATATTATATTGGGAACTAGAACGGTTTGTTATTATTATTATTATTATTATTATTATACGCCTGCGACCGTTGTAGAGTAGTAGTCGTTTACTCGCTGCTGTATGTACAGTGTACACAGATAACGCAGTCGATATTGGTGAGAACCTCACCATCGGTATTTTGATATTATAGATATTAGGTCAGTATTGTAATAGTCGGTAGGTATATTATGCGCTTAAATCCTCGCTATGAGCAATTTCGGTTTTCATCACACTCCGCGGCCGGACGAGTGTCGAAATCCACTTGTTTCTGACCTCAACAATAATAATACATTATAACAATACCTTATGAAAACTGGAAGACGCGACGACGTTCGGTTTTCGTATTTTTTTTTTTACGATCACGTACCCGCCTCACGTCGGACCACCACGTACGTTGTACACCGCGTATATGTATAACTTTCTTTTCTGAATTTGGTATAAAATGCGATCAGTCTTATAATATAATAATGATGACGACGATAATAATGATATATGTCGTTGTAAGGACGAAGGCAGTCATCGCCACCGCCATATACCTATTTTGATATGTTCGAAGGTGAAAACGGAAAGCAGTAGGTATACTGTACACGGGAAAAACTGTTACGGAAATCGAGTGTGATTATTTACCTATAGGTAATGTTATTGTACTAGACATACATTTTATTTTACATCAACAACGAATTAGGGCTGAAGATTTAATATATTCGCACGAGTGTTTTTATTAGGTGAATACTACGCTTAGAATTATAATGGGAATGTATTATAGATAGTTACTTGAAACTCCAAATCAATAAATTAAAAACCCTTTTGCTCTATATTCTTGTTTAAGCATATTTCAAGACATTTTATAGTTTTTTGGACCATCTTCTTTTAGTTCTCTGGGTTTTCATATGTTTATTTTGAACTTTGATTTCAATGATATTGATATACTATTTAGATGACATTACTAATTAGTAATTTTTAATATTGTGAATAGCACTTTTCGATGAATGATATTACCCATAACAAAATACCGACTATTTGATTGCTAATTTATCTGAAAAACAAGACAGTATAATATATATTATAGTTTATATTATATAGAAGGTATTTATTATTATGCTCGGAGAAATACATAGCATGTTATATAATATAAAAGTGAATAACAACAAACGTATTATTATGTGACAAATGCTTATTTGAAATAGTTTACGTGTATGATAATTGTCGAAATTAAAACAAACAAGTACCCTCAAATTTTCAAACTGTAATAAGTGGACTCTTTTTGCACATTTTTTATGTTCTTAGAACAGTTTTGCTAATATCGAACGCCAATATTGTGGTTAATCGCATCAACAGAGTGCACGTCACTAAATATTTCATAGTCCTGTTGATAAAAGTAAATTTATATTATATTCTAATACAGTAATATATACAGTCATGAAGCATTTTCATGTATACATTATAGGCACCTCATCTATATATAATGTTATATTCATAGAATTATACACTCTTCCGTCAGTGGAATGGTTTGAGATGAAATAATAATCGTGAACCATAAAAATACTCGTTTCCCGTACACGCGTGACGTATGGTCGTACAACATAAAATGTACGGCGTATTGACTATATTATGGAGACACGCACGCGTCCAGACAGACAGTAGGTACATAAAAAAGTGTTGATAAAAATTATTACCGCGGCGGGCCTGGGAGCGGATTCGACAGTCGGCCGCCGTTCCGCTGCGTACGATACGGATATTATATTATATTGTAATGGATTGCAGTGACCGTACGCTGTACATATTTTACTACGCGTGGCAACGTGTAAAAACGATACTTACCTACCTATATATTATATATTATACTTATTACAAGCGTATGCAGAATACATGGGTTTATTTTATAATATTAATATATCCGCTGCACAAGCGCGTATATAATATTTTTCATGTTCTGCGATATATTTCATACGCACGCACGTGTCAAAACAACAACAGTAATATATAATGTCATAATAAGCACGGAGAGGAAAAATAATACTTACGCCATTTCGTTACATTCGCGCATATGGTACTGTTTCGTTATATTATGATATTACTTAATACCTATCGTCTGCCACTGTGGGCATTATGATTTTGTCTACTCAGACATACATTTTGGTAGAATTTGTGAGGAAAAAAAATTCAACTAATACACTTTACAATGATTGCAGCTACAGTTTCCACCCACGCATGGATCATAACCCACAATATTTCCTATGTACAAAAAACCAAATTTGTCTTAAAATTATATGCTAATGTCACCTCTAATACGTGTTGACGGTATATACGTATAATTATTGTTATAATATTGTTATATTATAATATTATACACAACATTATTATTATATTGTTATCTGGCCCGTCGGCCGCCGAACATACTACACCTATATTACGACTATAATACACATTGTCCGCGGGCTGCTGTGCCTATACAGAGCGCAGCGTTGGCGGGGAAACGTGCGCGGAAAACCGTAAATCATATCAGAGCGTCATCGCTCGCGCGCAACCGCGGCCAAATCCATCGCGGTGTAATACGCGTACAAGCAACCGTCTCGCCTTCGGGGTTCCGAAAACCCGGATTCTTTCGAAAACGAATATGCATATTATAATATTAGAAGCATATTATGCGCACGATGGTTATAATATGCCTTCTACATATTATCATAAATTCTATAGTAAAATATAATACGGTCTACAATATACATTTTGTTTTAATTCGGATCGGTCTCCGCTGCTCCTACTGCTGCTGCGGCTGAAGCACGGCAGCGGCGGCGGCGGCGGCGTCGAGGAGAAACGAGAAATTTACGACCCGCTGCACGATGAATCTGTTCGACATGCCATTTACATATCGTTACTTCTAAATAACAACTGTTTTGTTTTTTCCATAATAATATAATAATAATAATAACATATTATACCTGGGTCCACCGCCGCCGCCGCCGCCGCCGCCGCCGCTGCCCGATATTAAAACGTACGATTTTCGCCCACGAGCCATCCACCTGCTATATGGCGCGTTTACGATTTATTGCTGCTGCACGTCGCGGTGCAGAATCCGGTTGCTTCGCCCGTGTATATATGTCTATGTATAAATATATATTATAAGCGTGTATGCCGCTGCCGCCGATACAGAGGATTCACCCACAATCGCCGGGGCTTCCGATCGATCGGAGATTTTCATTACATTTAAGAACAATATTATATTTGTTATCGCAATCTTCTTATGAACGCGCTGCCGCCGCCGTCGCGAGTGACGGAAAACGCGCGTATCGTTCCGATTGAAATACGGTACAAGATTATACCATTTAATTTAATTTTTTTTTCTTACCCCATCACGTGGGCGTCGTTATATTATAAACATTTAGGTATAATATCATAATATTATATTATATGGACGAAAGCGACGCGCACTAAACGTGTATCGCGTATTATATACAGTCGTCGGCTAAAAGGAGAAAGAGAAACGGTCATATATTATATGTATTTGTATATATAATACGTACCCGCTTCTTATAGATATATACATATGTAGGATGGTTGTAGATCAAAACTACATCATTCAGGTCACGTGGTATATACGACGACGACCACGACGATTTCCCGTGTATACCGGCTACTCGTATAATATACCGTTCAAAGATCGACGGCGATGTAGATTGATATTATATCGATCGACAAGACATATAAAAATAATGTGATACATATACGTATACATAAATTATATTATGAATATACGAATAATGTCCACTATGTGCAGTGGATGACCACGCACCAGAAACATCTTCAAAAACACATTTGGAATTCTGCGATCTCAAAATATACACGTCACAAAATATATAATAATATTCACATTGTTATCTATAAGCTTACTTCGGTTTCAGTAAACTATAGCAGATAAACGCTATCCATAGTAGCGACTACCGAGAATCGAAATACGAAATTGTGTCTTACGTTTTATTTTAAAGTAGGTGTCATTTTATTTTTGATTTCACTACATCCATACAGAACTATTCGTGGACTATTTTTAAAAAGTAAATAATTTGATTGAAAATTTTTTTTAAATTTTGTTCAATCATAAACAGAGGTTATCAATATTTTTGATATTGTAGGTAAGTAGGTATATTTTTTTTACATAATTTGGCGGACATTTTCCTATACCTAAGCTGACTAGTGATTGATGTCGCGACTACACATGTGGCAACGACGAAGTGTTGTAGGTATTACATCTGTGCAATAAAATAGGAGAATATAATATTATGTTACACTTACACACAATAATAATATTATCATCAAAGGTTAATTAAAAAGGAAAGTCGATATTTTATTTTCGAACCAGTTACTAGTAGGCACTATTCCAAAACGCTGTTGCTCGGAGGCTTCTAAATGTATATAATATAAGTATGCAATATATGACCACTTTTGTATGATGTAGGTATGTATTGTTGGTATACTTGGTAATATTTTCTTGGAATAGTTAAATGAAGTCTTGTTCTGTATTAGATTATTCTAAGCATACAAAGTTATATTATTACTTTAATACATAATAATACATAATTAATTTTTTTTAGAAAAATTATCCCCTTATAAATCTAGTAAACAATTATACCTATTTTTCTACGTTAGTAGTCTTATAAATTATAATCGTGAAGTTTTGTTTGTTATTTTTATTCTTTATATTTTTATGAAATTTTAAATTTGCTTATAACAATTTATCCGCGGTTTATAACAATTTCTCCGTGTTTTCGTTTCATTCTTCGCGGTATTTACAAGCACGTGTCTTGATCATGACACTCGTCGGCGTGATCGCACAATGTCGTCGACCACAATGGCCGCGATGGTGATGATAACAATAATAATAATAATGATAATAATAATAAAATTATTATTATTATAATTAAAATCATTACCGAAGTCGTCGTGGGACTGGCGATCGGTGAGTTATGAATGAACGGTTCTCGCGGCCGTGCGGCGATATGCCATCAATCTCCGGTGTGTGCGGCGCTGTCAGCCACCCGGTGATATATAGACCTCCTACCATACGTATAATATTATTATGTGTACGTACTCCTCCACACTACCCCCTCGCCGCCACCCCCGGTCATCGAACATCGCCCTCTCTGTAATACACGTACACACATTATATTATATTATATATTTATGTACTGTGCTCTCGTCAGTTGCCGCGGATGACCTTTTTGCGCCGACTACCAAAGCAGTGCGGCCAAGTATAGTGCACGTGTATAATATAATATTATATATATATACCTACCTATCCGGTACAACACCAAACAAAATGAAAATAATACGGTTTTTTGTACGTATTTTCTATGTATATATATGTCCATGGAGGTGTATATCTGCCAACCTATACCTTTATATATATATATATGCGCACATGTATTATGTTCAACATAAATTATATTATAGGTATACACTCGAAGACAACAATCCCCGTCCTAATGGTCATCATCACTCGGTTGGCAATTTAAATTCTATTCGTCTTAATGAGACCATTCGGTGGCGTACATTACCGATCGTTTTTTCTCATCCGTCTCGCCTTCACCTCCCCTCCCCCCCTCGCCATCATCACAACACCACTTCTCGCGTCTCATCCGACGCCGCCGACGCAGTTGCGCGCATCACCTGTATACAATTTATATATTATTCTGTATAGGTACATTGTATTAACTACTTCTGCATTTTCAAAATCATATCGTCATCTTCACTTTATTATTACCTGTTGCGCGATGAGTATAATATTATGGTGTTCCAGGTAGGTACCAAAAATACAATATAATGCCGAGAAAAGTACTCGCGAAAATGTTAGAAATCATAGCATTAGGTATATTTTAATATTATATACGCGGTTGAAATGTCCGTCGAGATTTATCATCGAATGTATATAGGTACTCGCGAAATAAAAGATACGGTCGTCTTGATGTTGGGACTAAATCACAATATAAAAACGTAATAATAATTATATTGTGTGCTCCGTGCAGCGTAGGTACTTAATACATTAGTTTCGAGCTTTATAATAACACCGCAAAAACTCGTTAGAAATCAAAGTCGGGCACTATAGCCTATAGGTATCACTGGATTTTGGGTGTACGATGAATTATTATACTACGCGCACATGTGATGTGTAATGTGCTGCATATACCACGGTACATCGTATATGAAATTTGATAGTAACAATAATAATATGCGACTGAGAATTTATTATTATATAGGTCATTATAACTGGTGCACATTATAAACAGTTTACGCATATATATTTGGAACGACGACGACGACGATAATAATAATAATTTAATGATTTTCGTCGATGATCCGTCATTCACGGCAGACGCAGCGGCGGTGAGCGTGTTACATAGCAGCTCTCTCACGCGTAGAAATTCGAAAAACATCACTGCGATAACGCACATTATAATAACATTATATATTACAATATCGTACCTATATAATATATTGTACACTGCGGTTGACCGCATCATGCACTGCTACGCTATATATACGTATTCTCGCGAATACAATAATAATAAATAGCCCCGTAAATAGCCGTGTGGCGCGTTCGCGGAATTCAAGATTTCCACGCTGCACCTCCTCCCCACGATGACGGATCCCGACCGCCCCGGCGGGCCTAGACGCGGCCATCTCATTTCTATGTTATATTATGGTAACGCGTAGAGACCATACGGAGGCGTTGCACGCGCGAGCACATAATAATTTACGCGGATCGGAATCCGCAAGTCGAGTTCGTCGCTGAAGCGTTCCATATAATATACGTAATATATTATATTGTCGAGTCAGCCGCCAGTCCATCATTGCACTCGATAGAGCTTACTCTGCAGACGTTGGCACACGTATATGCCTACTGCATTAAAATATATTATACCTTATGTGATTGCTCGCAGAGTACCTACTCGGCACGTACCTATGTGTACACTATATATTATTATTATATAGTCGCAAGTCGCTGTATAATAATATTAATATACAGACCCGACGACCGTCATGGACATATCATTATACTTTCGTTTTCCCTCGCGTGGAGTCGTCTAATTGGTGTGGCGATCGATTTTTCCCTTCTTCTTCTCCTCCACCGCCGTGATAGGTTTCGTTTTTCCTCCTCATCATACATATTTATTGCACGTAAATATGTCGCTGCCCGCACCGAGCAGTGCAGGAGAAAAAGGCGGCGGCGCTAATGATGGAAGCCCGCGAGAGGATAAATAATAATATATTATAATATTATGACTTTTGCCAATCGTGCAATTTTTTTATTAAATACGTGTATATATAATATATATATATATATATATACCTATATATTATATCAAGCTGATTCTTAAAGTGATACATTGTGACATTCTGATGAAATCCAACGAAGACTACTCCGGCGGCGGCGCAGAGGTGGTTTCTCCTTAATGCCACATTAACTCCTCGACGACTTAACGACTGCATACACAATAATAATATATTATTCTTCATTTTCACTCCACATCGATATTATAATAATATAACATATTACTACAGATGATAGCTCTACGCATATGAATTGTAGCTATATATTTTAAGTCGACACTATGATATTGTTAATATACTCTTGCAGCACTGCAATACATTATTATAAATTATAATATTGAGTTGTCATATACATAATAAGGGTTGAGTAAATATTTCGATTATAATAATATAATATTGTAATAGG
This sequence comes from Acyrthosiphon pisum, assembly GCF_005508785.2. Classification (NCBI taxonomy): domain Eukaryota; kingdom Metazoa; phylum Arthropoda; class Insecta; order Hemiptera; family Aphididae; genus Acyrthosiphon; species Acyrthosiphon pisum. The sequence continues at coordinate 39,642,958 of NC_042495.1, read as the reverse complement.
TATAAATAATGTGGGTACAAGTCAGCTGAAACTAGTTCCGAGAATTCGCAGTTGTCAATGTGTCAGAATGCGAATCGATTCGACGTGGTTATAGGTATAATAATAGATACGCGCTGCAGCAATCCTCTTCTGAGGCGGAATTTCTTAGGACAAATTTCACGATCCGAAATTCTACACGTCGTATTATAATAATATTATTATTATGTGTTTGACGTATCAGTGACGTTTCGAGAGCGACCGGGGTTCTATGATGACGAGGCGTCGTTAGTCGTAGTTAATAGTGCCGTGCACTTTAACTTGACGTATATTAGCATACCTAATGTATGCGACGTGAAGGTTTTCGTGCGTCAGCGGATTATAATAATATTATATAAATATATGGGCGCGACTTGGTTGCGAAAATTATTTTTTTTAAATGCCCACCGGCCGCCAGGGTCGTCGCATCGGCCCTCCATATTATTCCCGGACGCGATGTCCGTCGGACGTTATCGCGATATTAGCTACATTATATTTTATTACGCGATGAATGTTATTTTTTCGCAACGCTCCGCAGCAGCTAATACGCATAATACAATAATGTAAGGTATATTTTAACATTCTGTGTGTTCGGCACGAATCGATCAATCGCCGGCGCGGGATTAACGATGATGATGATAATAATAATAATAAAATATTTATATAAATGTTTAAAATGGCGAACATTATAATATTATAAATACGTAAGTATACGCGTTTACATGCGTCAAACGGGTTTTCGAGGTGCACACGTAAATACACATAATATATAATATTGTTGCCATTATCATCGTAATTATTATTATTATATGTTATAATAATATTATGTTTTCGTCGTTCTAATATAAGCACGCCGTGTTGTTGCTGTTGTTTTTCAGTTCAAATCTCCCGTTGATTTTTTATGGGGCTGCTTATATCATACCCGAGACACGCGGTGGCCGTCGTTGTTTGTTTTCTGTTCCCCGCCGACGAATTAAACACGAGTTTCCGCAGTCCCGTCGACAGTTATTATCATTTATAGGTACTATAGGTACGCGTCCAGGTACAATTAACATAATGTAATATTATGCCCGATGTTTCGTACGTATATAGTCTTCGTCACCATTATATTATTATAATTCGGTATATCACGGGCGGGACACGTGATTACTGCAGCAGATCTGGCGAAAGCCACTTGTCCCGCGTCAAAGTATTATAATATTATAATATATGTACTCAGCATTCACAGGGTCGTTTGACGATGCAAAAAAAAAAACCAAGTATACATTTACACCCGTCCGACCTCTTTATATTATCATAATATTATAATATTGTTTTATTCGGTGCGTGGAAACTGCTCGCGTATAGATTCATAATAATAATATGATATTATAATATTATATGATCCGTGAGGGCGACCGCCGACCACCGACCGGACGACCGATCGCATTTCGTCATCTGCCGATATACGATTCCCCGTCGATATGTATTCATAATAATAAATTATAATAATCGTAATAATAAAACAGCGGTGGCGATTAAACACGAAATCAGAACGACTTCGGGAATATACGACGACATGTGTATATTATATAGGTACCTATTTATTTTGTTTATACGTTTTGAATTAATTAAACCGGACGGGAGCGTTGTCGTTTTGATGGAAAACGAATACGATGACCACGATAATAATAATAATACCTATTAATAATAATTTTTTATTATTATTATTATTATTATCATTATTACATGCGACCCACCGACGGATGAACCGGTGACGCTGCGGGTGGCTGCAGATGACTAACATCATGCTGCACAAGGCGAGCGGAGACGACGTATTATAATTAAGGTGCTCGCGACCGTTTCTCATTATTAATATTTTTTTTCGCGTACTTGCACATAAAGTAAAATGTTATATTTTACGCTGCCGCCGCCACAATCTATTTATTATACGAGCGACGTACGTGCCTCCGTATCCGTTTTGTTAGCGCGACCACTCGCGTAATTTATTTCATTAGCCAACGCCTACTATAATATAATTTATTATAATATACACACATGAGATCAGCGTTTCACACACGCACGTGCGCTTCTCCTGTCGGTAGTTTACCGTCATTTTTATTGCGTATAAAACTATAAAATTTAGCAATATACGTATAAACACCGAAAACTTCCGTATGCGCGTATATATAATGACGAGCAATATTATCATGTACGGAACGCGCGACAAACGTACGAGAGACTCGTTAAAAATTAAAAAAGAATCATCGCATCATTGTCATCGCTGTGATTTACAGTCACGCGGTCATTCGATCGGTGCGATTCACGGTTGTTGCTCAGTTTTTCGGGTTCGAATGTTGTCAAAACGAACGAAGTCCACACAGCTGCGGTGGACCGAGGCCAAAGTCGTATTTCGGCGTCGTCGCGATTTTGCTGCAGTCGGTTTCTATGTAGGTACAAATATATAATTATTATTTAACGCATCGTCCACAGCGTTTGGTTATAAAAAACTACGACGACGATATCTCGTCCTAACAAGGTCCGTCAGAGATTTATAGCGGTAATTCGAGTAAGATAAAAAAAATCTCTGTTTTTTTTTTATTCCTTATAGCGCGATTCTCCCGCTGCATGCACACTGTCGCATATCGTTACGTTTATACTACGTGCAGCAGCGCAGTTACGGTCCCGCAGTAATGAGAGCGAATTATATAATTACGTATAATAATAATAATAATTATTATTATTATTATTATTATACGAGCGTACGCTATTATTATAATAATATATTTTTTAAAAAAGTACACACGATCTCCGCGACCAGACGCGACTGTATTGGCGGCGTGTCGTCGTCGTAGTCCTAGGTCACTGCATTCTCGGGCGTTAATTAACACGGGGCGTACCGTATAATATATATTATCTTGTACGCACACGTATTATACCTCTATACATTACGATATACAATAGGTAACTTATCCGCATGCACTGCAACAACACGGTGGCGTGTTTGCGGGCTGCGGCGTAGGAGATTTCGGCGACCCTCAGTGATCGCGAGTCTCGAATGTTTATATCAATAATATTATACCTACTTATTAACATTAAGTATTTATAATAGTTAATAATAATAAAGAAATGATTAACACATCGTTACTCCACACGGTGGCTCGGTGACATCCCGTTCCCCTGCGGCCTTGCTCCAACCTTGAAAATTCATAAATACACATAGACCGCGTGCGCAAATAATAATAATTTTCTGGTGTACCCTGCAGGCTCGGCGTAGGTACTAAAATATTATTACAGTGTATTATAATATTATGTATAGAGGTAATAATAATGATAACAGACGCGTAATGTTATAGCGCACCTAGACTGCAGCTGTATATTATACTTGAACGTTGCACTTCCGCATTATCGGGATAGGCATGATCATATTTTATCGTTATAGGTAACATTATAAAAACTCACGAATCCGATCCATCTCCGAACGTCGTGTATCGATAATTATAATAATATACACGACCGTTTTCCGTTGTTAATTTTCTTTATCGCTGTTCCTCAACGCGCTCTAAGCCCATGCACTTTCGCGGACACTGGACCGATCTATATCTTTTTATCTCTGTGGACGACGCGTAATCGTCGCAATATATTATAATATTATACACCTATGAAAAAAATTTAATAAAATAATATTTTAAGCGCATACACCGCGGCGGCACTTGTCCCACGACCTAACGCGCATGCATAATAAATTGTCGTCGCGCACAACCAGTTTTTTTCTTCACATATAATTATGCTTATGTTTGTTTAACACGCGTGTAAAATATAAATAATTATTATTGTCCCATACACATATAAATATATACACGTCTCGAATGTTCGGTATAGGGACCTATATTATAATATTATATGCATATAGGTATATATTATTATGTATATTGTATATGCATAGGTGTATAACGCGGCGTTGTATTATATATAGAATATGAGACCGTCCGATACTCCGATAGATACATTTATGTATATATATAGTATACGGAGTAACATCATGTAGAGCAATTATTATTATTACCTGCAGATGGAAAGTGTGAACACACGCCATTCTCACTGCAACGTGTGTCTTGTCGAGTCTAACAGGTTATCGCGGTGCACCGGCGTGGTTGTGAAACTATACCGCCTGCTATACATATAATGCCGCCCACTCGGAGACTCCTAAAAAAGCTCGGCCGAACTCTTGCTTTAGCTGCAGACATAGCGTATGTAACGACCACAGCAGTCGCAGCGTAGCACATAATATTATTATGGTCATAACCTATATATTACTATCGTATATGCAGCACGCTATACTAAAGCTAAGGCCTGATTTATGATTTTTGTAGCCGGGTACATATAAGGCGTATAAGTTTAAGGGGGTGGTTCCCATTAGAAAAAAATTCGTACTCCAACTAACTAAAAATGAAAAATACAGTTTACGGAAGTGTGAGTGTGTGACCCCCACCCCACCCACTCCCCCGTAATAATAATAGCTACGTTTAGAAGAACGTCGTAAGTCGTAATATTATAGTTATTAGTTGTACATAATATATAGGCACATAATACAAATGTTTGATTTATTTTCCACGGAGATATACTTTTGGTTGGAATTCACTACTTTTTTTAGTCATAATAATATTTATGGGCTTTGGTTACTGAAAATCGAATCTGCCGGTGTTTATAAAAACGTCGGTATATATTTTTCGAAACAAGATTTATGCATACATGGGTTTCAATATTTTGTTGGTTTACCTTTTTTTCTTATTGAAATAATTTGAGTGAATTTTATATATTTAAGTTCATAATTATAAAAAAAGATTTAATATTTTATTAGTTAGAGAATAAGGAAGCGCCCGAAAAAGTAGTATAATATTATAAGCACACTATTTTTTATTGTCAGACTCGTCGCCAGTTACGAAAATGATATTCCGCGGTGACTTTAATTATCTGCAGTATGATCTCGTTTGCGCGACTTCGCAATAATAATAATAATAATAATAATAATAATAATAATAATAATAATAATAATAATAATAATAATAATAATAAAATAATATTATGATGTTATAATATTATAGGTACCTACCTACTATATAATATCTAAGGTGCACCGATATCCGTTAGGTATCGATTCGCCTTCAGTCTGGCGTTGCACTGCAGGTGTATACGTAATTAATACGCGCTAACCGATTTGCTCCTATTCGTAGGTATAATATGTTATTATTCCGTGGTCGGTCGGCATGAGATCGAGTCGTTATGATAATTACGTATATATACATCGACACGTTGGCGTGTCCCTGCAGTTGGTTATTATAATACTTATTATACAACGGTGCTGCTGTATAATCATCAACGTGGATGTATTAATATCGCAATTAGAATTGTAACGCCGCCGCTATAGAGTACTAATAATCTCATAATAATGTGTATGCATAGGTACGAGAGTATAATATTATAATATAGAAGCACTGGTTTATAAGTGCGTGGTAAAAGCGATACTCGTCGCGGCCGGGCGAAATCTCTTCTGCAGCGAGTAAGTTTCGAACTCGTTTTCCAGTTAAAACTCGATCGAGGACGGTCTACCAATATATAACATGCTGTAATGATATATTATAATATTATAATAACACTATATACGTACGATAATAAAGTAATATCATATTATTATTATATATGTACTTTTTCATACTAGTCCCAGTCTTGTCCACCGGTCAAAACGACATATTATTTTACTTTTTTTTTTTATGTAGTGACGAACTAACCCCACTGGTTTTTATTTTCCATAAGCCGCACACGCTGGATCTTACTCGCGCCGCAATAATATCAAAAAATAATCGTCTCGGACCTATATAATATAATATGAAATGTTAATATTATTATCGTGCCTATACGACCGTTCGCTCGCGATTTCCGAAGCGGCCGAGATCTACGACTTGTATAATATATATGTATAGTATATCTCTGATTAGTGTGTGTGCAGTATATAACCGCGAAATCGTTTCGGTCGATTGCACGCGATCGAGCTCTGCGACGATTATAATAATAATAATTAACGTAGTTATTTTACACAGGCCGCCGTGTATGCGGACGAAAAGAAAATCATTGTGTGTGCGGTTGTCCAACACAAATACACTCTCACACATACGGCGTATTAAATTATTATTATTTTAAACTGAGCCACGTAATAATAATAATAATAATAATAATTCATCACTTTCTAAACGATTAATTGGTTTTCGATTTTGTTTTGATTTTTTTTTTTTGTTTGCGTTTCGGTCGGTGTGCAGAGCAATATTATCACAGAAGTCGACACGGCAGCACGCGGCCTAGAGTGTGCACAATTTATAGCTGCACGGTACCTATCACGCGCATATATTATATATGTAGAGGTAGGTACTGCAGTGCAGTATAGAGAAGACGTCGGCGGCGAGTGAGAAAGCACGATGAAAGGATTTATAACGTATATATGACCGTATTTTTTTTCTTACGCCACGCTTGACGGACCGTGAAAACTTCGAACATTATCTCTCCGTGTATCTCCTCGGTGTAGGTATAATATACCTATATGTGCATGCGCGCATGCTCATTGTTTTTATACGCGCGATTTTTTTTTTTTATCATCCTATATTATTATTATATTATATTATATTATATTCTTCTTCTTTCCCTCAGTCTCTCGATTTCGTCGTTCACCGCGTTACCTATATAGTATATATTGTATACATATATTCGTTGATATTATAACCAATACCTAGGTCTATGTAGTATATGTAGTCGAGTATAATGTTTATAGGTAGGACAGAAATAGGCACGACGTATTTACAATATAATAATAATAATATGCCATATATTATATTATCACAATACAGGTATAGATCGCGAATTCTTTAGGGCTTTCTCGACTGCGTTATCCAAATTCCAGATTAATGAAATCAATTTTCTACATTTTTTCCGTGCAATACTGTATATTATGATTAATTCAACACGACGACTCAGCCGCAGGTATTATTGTGACGATAGTATATTATTTAATATGTAATAAGTAATAACAATATTATAGTAAACTACATACCTATTACCTTGACAATAATAATATTGTATAATATATATATATATATGCGCGATATCACCGCATCCGTCCTTGAGACGGTTTTCCAAAGTGTACAGATCGCGCGAATATAATAATAAGTACAAGGTATATTTTATTATACATATTATACTCCACACAATTTGAGGATCGACCTGCCAACCTTGATTGGTCTTAAAATGGAGCAGCAGATGCGAGAAGACGGACACTCACACACACATACACACACACACACGTAGAGACACACTCACACACACTCGGCTAATAAATACTAACCCCAGTTCACCTTCGCGTTATTATTACGTTATCATTATCGTTTTGCTTTTCGTAATTATTATATTATCATAATATTACGCGTGGGTATACTTATAATATGCGTGTGCATAATATAAGTGCGCGCCCCCCCTCCTCCGGGACGGTGGCCCGAAAACGAGAGTAGGTACGCACAGTTCGCAACAGCGGTAGCCAGTGTAATCATTATATCGAGTACATATTATAGTTATTATTATTATGCAGTGCGGTTATCGTCCCCTCTATATATAGTTCCGAACGTGTTACAATGTACGCAGTTAAGTTAGATACTATACCAACTAACTAGTACTACTACTACTACTACTGCTATTACTATATAATACCACTATATGACTTCTACTGTATATAAATATATTATATTTATAGGTAGGTTCACGTCCGTCTTCTTTGCGATGGCGCGATACGAGTAATAAATCATGCATGCGATGCACGGCGTATTATGATGTTATATATATTATTATTATAGGTACGTGGAGTGTTATTTTAATATGGTTCTCCGATTTCGAATATCGAATTGAATATTGTCGTGTTATGAAAAATTGATAAATAATTACGACCCGTTGAGTTTTAGCCACCGTAGTCGTAAATCCGCAGCAATACACCATACCGCACGAGTGGGTTTCGAGTACCTATATAACAAGTGGGTTACGAGTATAACAAGTAGATAAACAATGATATAAATTATAAAGTGCCGGACCGCGGGAGGATTTATTTCACATACAGCGTGTGTCACACACTCATCTTTGCGTACCCATATTATGTGTGTTGTTGATATTTTTTTTCGTATACCTACTTATAATATTTTACGAGCGATTTTGTATACGATAAGTAGGAACGCGAGGTTTATCAGAGGCGGCGGCGGTGGCGACCAAAGAGAATAATAATAATATAATAAATTATTATACATTTTTTTACGAGTAAGAAAAAAAATTAATTATTGCTGGCCGTCGCTCGAATAGAAATCCGTTTGCTCTGCACATCGACGGGTCTTTCAAATTCTATAAGTGCATCACAAATAATACCCATCGGGTCACTTCTGCCGTCGACGTGCCTTTTTCGAGAGCGTCGTCGAGCGCTAATCGTTTTCAAAAAAACGAATGCAATTTTTCGGCCCGCAACGCAATTATGTAATGGCGAACAACTACAACTGGCATTGGATTCCGACATTGTTGCCGTCATTATTGCGCGGTCGTACAAATATAAAACGACGCGGACGATTAAAATAGTTTAGAGGAATTTCTAACACTACCCCTCATCTCGATCGTGTTAATGGAAATGGAACTGTATAATAAACTCGTGTAAAAATAAAGTTTAATCCTTCTATGGCAGTTTCAACTCCTGCAGGATTTACTACTATTGTTACACCGCCACTGCGGCTGTAGCTATATATATATTGTATTATATTATATGAGAGATAATTTCTGCGCTCTCACAAATAGTTGCCGGCATGCTTCGAGTGTGAATTTAATAATATACGTATACTAGCTACGTATACGCATAGGAAACGAATATGGTGTGCGCTCCAATTTTTTACACGCGATTATTCGTTCCGTTCTTTATATAGGACTAAAATTCTCTATAAACATTTAAGTCAAATCAAATCGTGTAGGTAGGTAGATACACATTTTTCTTTCGGAAGAATCAGTCCTCAAAATGGACAATTCAACTTGGCATTTTTAGAAGATGCATTCAATATTGTATAACGCTGAATACATTATCTGCTGCACACGCGATATGTTATACATTAATCATAATCCATTTAAATTGTCGATGTGGCAGCGGATCGTTCAAAAAACGATAACGGTAATTTAATAATATTTACAGTGAGCACTGAGCAGTACACGCATACGAGTACAATATACCTATATAATCTAACTCGCAGGTAATGAAATTTAAATAAATTAAAAAGCCATTAAGAGAATATCACATTGCAGCAGTTCCTTTTACATAACGAGCAGTATACGCGTATCGTAGAATAATGTACGGCGCATATTATAAGTATTACAATGCGGCAACGGATCTATTAATCTAATAATTGTATACCTAACTATATATTATGGTCATTGGCGGCTATTATATTATACATTATGTGCATATAGATATATACACGCACTTACGAACGAGTCCCTATTATGAAAATTCATTATTTTAAACACCTCTTATATTGATCTCGACGTATAATTATTATACTTGAAGTGCGATTTGACTCGTCGTCTAGGTATAGATAATAATATGTGTAATGATACGCGTATACATATGATTGTATATAATATGTATCGTAACTCATATAGAGTGACCCGTCTTCCTCTATTGAAATATTATATTGCACCACGAAACGTATCGCCGCCGATTTCAATGTTCGAACAATAATGGATAATATTATAACAATAATAATAATATGACTCATAATCGTTTACGAAATGGCGTCGAAAACTCTTGTCGAAATTTTATCACATCATTTAAATAATTGTAGTTCAGCTACAGCAGCTGCAGTTGTACAATGCAAAAACACAGTAACTAATACTCTTATCAAAGTAATTTTTTTACATAATCTTTGGTAACTCTTCATGATGAATTTTTCTATTCAAAAATGTTCAAAAACAATTTTAGAGTGAACCTGTCTTACGGATTTATACAGTAATGATAGTTTATGATTCTTGTTGCTCATAACATGTATATTAATAGTTATGACGTAAAATGTTGATCGCATCGAATACCTTTCTTATTAATTTTCTCCTAGTCATCTGCGACGTTGGAATTTGGCGAATAAATGGTCGGAAAACTCAAAGTTCTCCAATATTTAAATTGTAATGTTTCGTCAAAGCCCAGAGATTTCAGTATTGTAATATCTTAAGAGTATAAAAAAACATCTAAACGTTTTTGTTCCAAAGTACCTACCTTTGTTATTATTTGAGTCATATTGCTCTCTGCATGTACAGCAAAATATGTAATTGATGTACTCGTTTATCTCGTTTGGAGTTGTACTAGTGTTTTTTTTTTTTTCGAAAATCCAGCTGAAAATTCCCGTGTCTTATGTGATACATTTAATATTGTATACGTATAAATCGCATTATTAAATTTAAATATAAACGGTATAATAGGTATATATTATATCTGAAAATCTATCTTACCATTTACCAACCTACTCATCGTATTAAATATATGATATTACAATTTCTCGCCACTCGACTCGACGTGGGCGGATATTGTGATATCCCAAGTAGGCACCTAACCGATGTATAATATAATGATGTTTAAAAATTAATTTCGAATCGACAACGAACAAATTCTCGCCGACTGTAATGCCGTCAATTTGGACAGTCATCGCGAGTTGTATTATACGTTTCTCTGCACCGAAAGCGCGCGTACCTATAACCTCTTTGACAATGACGACGATGATGATGATGATGATGATGATAATAATAATAATAATAATAATAACGGACGACACATCTGCACACACGCTGCACGCGCGTCAGTTGGCTCCGTCGTGATAGCACGAGTCTCTGCGCTCGTGTGTAGTTCACGCTAAGACACACGCCGAGCGGACGCGCGCGCGTTCGCGTCTCCGCAAACACGCCGTGTGCGCGACTTCCACCACGCGCGCCGGCGACGCGACGGCGGCGTCACGATCTCGAGCACACGCCGCCGTTCGTGTGTTTTGCCCGCGCACGCGCTTTTCTATATTGTAATATGCACACACGGTGTACACCGCAATAATATAACATAATATAATAATATAATAGTCGGTGGAGGCACCTATGATATACCTATATATTATTATTATTATATTATAACACACGCGGGCGCGCGCACAAACCGACCCAGCCTCCTCCGCGGTGAAAGCACCTCATCTCAGTTGATCATTAATAATAATATAAATAAAATATAGGTATAGGTACCAAACAATAATAACACCGAGAGTGCGGCGGCGGAGACGATAATAATATTATGTAGTTAAACTTTGCGCTTTAATATGGGTATCGAAAAGGAAAACGACGATATTAATATAACTAATAGGTAATAATAATATATAATATATGAAACGGGCAAAAGTCCAACAACGCAGCTAACACGCGCACACACACACACACACACACACACACACACACACACACACACAATGGGATGAATAACAACAATGGTTGTTATCCGGTCGGCTACCGGGTACCTATAATATGTATGATAATATTCGAGTCCATGCGAGTTACTCGGATATACATATAGCCAGCTACTATAGGTAGGTGCGCGTGGTATATGTGGTAGCTAAATGTACGTATTATACGCGCGAGTGGTAGCCGGTAAACGAAGACGACGAACTATATAATATCATCGTTGTCGCCGCCGCCGCTTCTCGAACGCCAGAGCGTTATAATATGCACATATAATACCGCCGTGTACAGAGGCGGTAGGTATATATTATACGTAAGCGCGGGCACGTGTGTGCGTATAATGGCCGGCGAGCGTAATATTCAATTTCGGATAACGGTAAACGGAACTTTTTCTCTCTCTCCGTCTCCGCGATCGCCGACCGATTATACACGCGAGTGCACGTGAAATCCGAATGCCATTTGAATAATGCGCGTCCGATATTATCACCGAGCGCTACACATATTTATACACGTACCTATATATACTTACCTACCTACCCGTGTAGACGCGTTACGTGATTTACCGATATATCGTTTACGATAATATAATACGCCGGTGGACAATTATTATCATTATTATGTATATACGCGCCCGCGGTCGCCGGACCCGATGCAAATATCGTACAGATTATATACGTATAATATGACATTGTCATAATAATAATATCGTACGGCATAATATTGTCATATATATTATTATATCACGCGATCCGGCGACCGCCTGCCGAATCTGCGTCCGGATGTCGTGTATCGGAAGGCCCCGCGCTGCAGAGGTGACGAAATCTTCCGACAGCAGCTGTGCCGCAACAGTAAACACGTCGAAAACTAATATTATACAGGGCGATCGTATAATGGGTATACGCCATGCAAGTATATTATACGTCGCTCACGCGCGGTGTCAATGCTCCGGAATCCATTATGCGTTCGCGTTTCCGTGTCATCCCGCCGCCGCCCGGAATGTAAATCGTCTCTCCCCGCAGCTTAATATTGTATCGCGTGGCCCCATCGATTTAATATTATTATAATATTATATTATATTATATGAGCGGCTCGTTATCGCGCAGAGTTTTCCTGCGATGTGTATATATATGTATTATATATATACGGGTGCCTAGCCACTGCACACGACCACCGTACGATGACAATAGAAAGGAATTCGCACAATTTTCGATCAAACTTACGATATCGGCGCGGTCGAGTGCATAATATTATATATGTACCTATACCTACTATATAATATACGCAATGATATCCGCATATAAAAAACGTCCCGTAACGCGCCGCTGCGAGATGTGTACGCAAAAACATATAGGCGCGCCGGGGAAAAGTCATCGGGACGATCGTGAGATTATAACTGTCTCCTGCTCGGACGTATATAGGATTGCCGCCGTCACTCCAATAACACACACATATGTATAATGTATATATATATATATATATATATATATATAGATTGGCATTATATGAAGTGAAGCGCGGGCGGCAGGGGCTCACCACGGCGGCTGACTGAACGACCGTCTGCCGCCACTACAGTTATCGTACGACTTCATCGCCGACCGACGATTTCGAAAGAAAAAAATCGCGTATTTGCTTTCTCGCCCGATATATTCCACTTCTACACTATCCGGTGCAAAAAAAAAACTGAACAAATCTATACTTGTGAGTAAACGGGTTGCACTGCGGAGACGTTTAGGTTTATCAACAACGTGTTCGATTAGTATATATATACGTACCTAGTTAGTACAGAAAACATGGTATCTTACAAACAAATCCCGAAAAAGCAATTGAAAAATAAGTTTAGGATTAACCACGGTTCTTCGGATTCTTAGTTCAAAAATATATTTGACTAAATGCACAAATATAAAACCAAATTATATTTTACAACGCCTGCAACAGGCAACAGCTATAACTGCCATATTATACGGTTTACAGTTATAATGCATTTATATATAGTGTACATTATGACATTTAAGAAAACAAAATTATTTAGTTTAATGTTTTTGAAAGTTTCAATTAGAAAAATTAATTCCTTTGAAATTCAAATTATAGACTGTAACAAAAAAATATTTAAAATATAAAAATAAATATGAAAAATCCACGTTGTATGCCAGAGTACTTAAATAGTTATAATAACATTATCATATATGACTTATCATGATACATATTCTTTTAGCTTTATTTTTGAAGCATCAAATATAGCAAGTATATAGTCATCTTTTTCCATTTTAATTTTGGACTGTCTTCTGCCTAACCTTCTTCTAAATTGATAATTATTACTGTCTACCATATTATTATATATATATATATATATATATATGAAGATATCTACCTACGCAGTGTTTGTTGAACCTCGGGAGATCGATATTGCGCCGGATTAATAGTCGCGCGATGCGATTATACCGCGTAGATGAGGGTGATTGACAGCCGTCGATATCGGTGGAATCCCATTGAGCGGAGGAGAATAAACGCGTAAATAAAAAACCGTGTCACGGCTCACGCTTCGCCGTCGCCATATCTATGTACCCACGGCTAATGGATTTTTTCGGTTTTGAAACTGATTTTGAATCGTTTTTGGCGCGCTTGTTCACCACGGTCCGGACGGTATTCGGGTCACGGACAACAATACGCGAGACGATCCTCGACGGCGGCTGCTGACGCGCTTAATGATCTGCCTAAATGCATTTCAAACGACCGAAAACGATTTTAACTACGTCGCATCGTTGCGTCGGTTTTATCGTACGCGTACATATTTTAATATCATGCATCTATATATATATATTGTATGCTGTATTGTGTCCACTTGGTCACGACGTGGGCTGAACCCGTGGGGGTGCGATCATAGGAAAAGAAAACAAATAATCGACGTCGCATCACGTTCGTCCGACGCGAAAACAGATTGTCGAAAACGTATAATGGATGAGCACGTATAACACATAATAATATAATATATAATATAGTATCATCTTTGTAGGTATACTTGTCCGTTTTGCGTATTTATACTATCTATATATTTTTTTCCTTTGAAATATTGTACATGGACGAATAATGTTGTTAAGCTCATTAAATATTCGATGGAAACAACAGGTCACGAACATTTAATATTGTTTCATCGCACTAAAAAAACTGTCTATAACCCAAAATCGCAAAAATTCAATGCTACAAAAATAAGCAAAAGATTAATATGATTTTAGTATATTTGGTAAGACGATAAGATCGACCTAGATTTTTTTTTACAAAACTGACGTGGATAATAATATTGTCCTCTCAACTGTTAAAAAAACGTCTGGGCCATCGAAGGCCATCTTATATATGAACCTATATGTAGGTGCACGGTGTTTGTTGAACTTCAGGAGATCAATATTCCGTTGGATTAATAATCACATGACTGGTTGTCAAAAATGTATAATGTTTAAAATAGATGCGCGTATTATACATATTGTACGTACGTATTATATTATGCATGTCCACAATAAATGTTATAAAAATTCATCGAAACGACAGTTTTTTCGACGTTTTTATTTTCTGAATGTATTCCGCGCGGATCGGTCACAAAGAAATAATACGACACCGTACGTTCGGCCCTGGCCAAATATTTAAATCGTCCGAAGATTATGTAATATAAAAAGCACCGAACAAGAAATACGTTACGACGATGATGTATATTAATATAACATAATACAATTTCGTCCGAGTTAAATAACTGTATATAGCCGTTCGTTCGCATTATATACATTTATAACATTACAATACGGTTGGAAAGAGAGAACAATAGGAAAGCAATCGGGTGCACGTATCAATTATATAGGTATATATATATATATATGTGTGTATGTATATACATGTACGTACCTACATCGGGTTTAGGCGAACGTTCGCGGAAAGATATGTTTCGGCGGCTACGCGGTGCGCAACTTTCAGCGTCCCCGGGGCGATTGATATTCCTCGGAGATAATCGGACTACATATATATTGACGTCGTCGTCGTCGGTCGGAGTTGTGTATACCCATATTATAATACGTACCTATATATAAATATATTTTATATGTATGCATAGTGGAGGACTGGGCGGAGAAGAACAAAATTAGTACAATATATATATACCTATATATAGGTACCTACTGCTGAACACACTTATGTGATATTATACACGTAGGTATATATACCGGACGGACCGCGGGTGATCAGACGACCCGGAGTCTGTGTGAGTAAAGTATAATATGGTGTCCCGGAGGCTCGAAACAGGTCGGCGGCGGTGGCGGTAATTATTTTTTATTATTTTATTTTTTCGTCCGATACACAAATTATACGTATATATGTAGGTACGCGATATCGGCTATGTGGATTTTCTCTCTCTCTTTTTTTATCGGCAAAGATAATTTGTAATTATTTACGAGGGCGGGCGGACGGGCGGTGGCGTTGTTCCGCAGGTCGGCACGTCGACTGTATAGAGATACCAATGCGCGATGATCGCCACCGCCGTCAATGCCGCGTCCAGTTCGGCCGAAAAAAAGGTTCCGCAAAAAACTTCAAAACTGGGCCACAGCATCCGCGATTACTGATCTCTCGTCTGACAACGCCGCTGCTTGCGAACATTGTGTTAAGGTAGGTATATATAATATTATAAATTATGTATATGTGTGTACGTCAACGGTGGAGAACGAATAGTAATTTTCGACGACTTTCACCGGGGCAAAATAACATCATAAATAAATAAAGTCCGCGAGACGGGCAGCGTGGACGTCTACCGTATTCCGTTTTGCATGCAGTGCTCCCGTCGTGCGTGTTACCTAACCAGCAGCGCGCGAACAAAGTCAATAATAATATAATAGTAATAATAATAATAAAAATATTGTTGTCGCGCAAACGATGCAATCTCTCTCTCCATAATCATCATCTCTCCTGCAGGCAGTGTATTGTATAGTTTGATTCCGCCGTGCGTCGTCCGAACGTAAATCAATCATAAAAGGAACTATTATTTTTCCATCTCTTCCAAATGAACAACGCGGTCCGGTCTCGTCTATTCGGATTTTTCACACGAAAGCTGCAAAACGTTTCTACAATGTACACAGTACTCACTGCGTAATTATTGTATATACGACGTGACGCGCGCACTCGGTGTCCAATTAGTTTGCAATAGTATGTAACTCGTATATGTATAGTAGAACCTGCATTCGAGTATGCCCACGCAGCCGCTGTAAATACTATGTATAGATAAGTGTTATATTATAACTATGTACGATGTCCATCGATCGGTTGTAAACCGATCGTTCCGATGACTACAGGAACGATAAAAAACGACGTAAAAACAAACAAAACACCAAGCAACGGTTATATTAGCGAATATTAGTATAGTCTATTGGACACAAGACTCGTGGGCGTGTGGCTTGTCATCCGTCGTTTTCGCCTTTGCACGTCTGGTGTAGGGTAGGTTTTCATACTTATTATGAATGCAATATCGTCGTTGTGTTATTATATTGTTACTGTGCAGAGTCGGAGACATGGCTTGATGCCTGCACCGTCGATGTAAGTCCATATTGCACATAGCTCGTGTTTATAGTGGTATATAATATATACCTACATATTTAGACATCAGTGCCGTGATGGCAATCATGGTACATGTAGCGGTAAATATCAATGATATCAAACAATACTGTTATTGTTAGGTATTTCGAAGACTTTTGAAAAACACGATTTCGCAAAATTAGGGTTGATGACCCCATTTTTTGGTGTGTATGCTGCAATATCACCACGGAATCACGGTGTTACAATTGTACCGTCACCAAACGACCAACGATGTTAATATAATAATTATTGTATTATAATCCACATAAGAAGTCTTCCTATAAGTTATGTAAGTTACTATAAGTTATAACAGCTATTGCGTAAATAATGGGTAAGTCTTCTGTGATAACACTGCAGCAGTCTGTAGGCAAAAAGAAACTATAAGGGTGATAGATCCACTGCGTGGGGACAATTCTGATTTTTTGGTCTGTCCTACATTAAACACTAACATAGTAACATATTATTCCCCGATGCATGAGTAAACACCAACGACCGCAAAAGACGTGCCCCTGGACATAGAAATACTCTCAAACTACCAAGAAATACAATAAAATATTATTATATAAACTGGAAGGTACCAGAACTAAACGATGGTCGTTTTTTGATCGCAGACTAGACTATTAATAATAAATTACCGTCGCGGTGCAACTGTGCAAGTTGAATTCGAATACCTACGTGGAGAGAGTGTTCTACCATCGACACATTTGCAGCTTTGTTGCTGTGTAACAACACTACGATAATAATATAATAAAAAATATATTATATACATACACGCGAAATTATAATATAACAAACACAAATAACGTTTTCTTATAGTGGCATTCAATGCTAATTTAATTAAAAATGTTTAACAAGATGCGCAATTGCATCATTATTATATAGCTACAATCGAATCGGATGTACAAACGCATTCTCGGGCAACAGTTCAATCTGATGGGAATAGTATAATAAAATATAATAATATAACATTGTGTGTATATTATCTGCAGCAACGCGAGAGTGCGTGTTTGTATATTTCTGGGCTCGTGTGTTATTATAATTCTTATGAATAATTATAGAAATGTGAAAAGAAACACGTACCTAAGAGTATGCATATTATACTCCGATATTAAACCAACTAATTTAGATCAGAAACCCGACAACATTTTCGGTAAGACGTTTATTTTACGACTACGATCGGAAAAAAATACACACTCAGCATCACACTATTTAATATCCACAATTTTGCAGTGTAATATAACATTAGTTAATCGATCTTATTTTCATAAGTATTTAATTCGTTAATCAGAGTGCATTTTTTGATTTTTTTGATTTCGTCCCCAATTTTATATTCAGTCGTAACTACTTACGTATAATATAATATTATGTACGAGTAAAAATAGAGATAATCGCTAACGTAAAATGTATCCATTTTATTCAATTAAAACTGGCGACGATCTAATCAGTGTTTATAATTGGATTGGATGTGTATTAAATTTTATTTTATTTTTTATAACCACACCGTTTAAACCATAATATAACATAACGATATGATGAGGATAATAATAATAGTAATAATATTATACACGTATAATATTCGTCGGACGAGTTCAAAAGTTTATCGCGACTGCGGCAGCTAACGCAGCGGACGAGATCCAATTGGTCGTATAGTATACCTGCGTGTATAATATTTATATCGTTTACTGACCAGAGGTCGTTAATCGAAATGTACGTGATTATTATAATTTTTCATTATATTTTTTTTTTTTTGGCGAGAGATCGACCGCTAGTTTCTTCTCGAAACATTTACGCATGTTGCAGTCGTGTTGAGCGCGTTTCCTCCTTTCGACGTATATACCTACTAACACACGACTATACGCGAGACGTTTATATATGATGACAATATGTGCGAGCGCGTTCACGTGTGTGTGTAAGTACGACGTGTATCGGATAATAATAAAAATAAAAAATAAATCGAGCCTGGTCCGGAGCTGCAGGAACGTTGCCAGGCGCGTGCAGAGCGCATTCCTAAACGGAGGCGCATAATAATATGTGCAACAGTGCAGCGGCCGCAGCATCCTCGCCCATCAGTGCGGTAACTGGACCGGCGGCGGTAAGTGCATTTGCATGTCGTTGCACCGCTGCTGCCGCTGGCCGGCGACGATGGTGCGGTATAGACGGAAGGGGTTGACGGCGCGATTATTATTATTATTATTATTGCCATCGCCGCCATATATATATATATATATATATATATATACATATGTATACATAATAATATAATACGTTGACGTGCCCCAGTTCGGTGTTTACTATATCTATATATATACACGACACGAGTACTTATACCGCGGCGAGCTCAATGCCAACGGACGTTTATCCGCGTTGTACACGGTGGACGTTTATCCGCGGGCCGCAGCTTTCCACAGCAACAGCTGCAACGTCGAGTTGGAATTCCGTTTTCTCATTTTATAATTACAACGACATTTGCGGTCGAATCAAAACACCGAGTATCAGGAAGATTTGATAGTAACATATTATATTATCTATCTTTATGAATCGTCGATAAACTGCCGCTCGTCCTGTATTATAGGTCCTATAAAATATATAGCATTATACGCGCACTGTATGTATAACAGTCATCACATATTGATGACAACTTTAAACATGACGTTAAACCGATATCATTATATTACATTATATAATGTATAGTAGACGGCCTCGGTGGTGCAGTATATAGTATACCTATATTTATATGTATATGTATATAATATATATTGATGCGTCCGAAGGTTTTGAAGAGTGACCGACAAATAACTACACACACGATGCGCATAATATATAATAATATATGTGACAAAATATGCTGTATATATTCCTATATACCGTGCAATTGTCGTCACTACAGCAGCAGGATGACCAGTCTGCGTGACGCGGCGTTAAAAGTAATGATATATAAAATATGCGAAAATGCGTCCGAGATAACGGAAATTCACGCGATTTTTAGGCTAAACATTTTCAGTCGATTTTAAACGAAGCGCGTTGCATGGAAAATCGTACGTACCTGTAATATACTGTGAAATGTTAATGATGTCGCACAGCGCTCACATTATTATAATATTCAAAAAGAAAATCGTCGTCGGTTTTTCATTTTACGCGGTGAAAAACGATGTCGGGGGAATATATAGTTGATTTTTTTTTTCGCTAATAAACCGCGAGTGCTCTTATATACCTACTTATAATAATAATAATAATATTATTATCGTCGAGGATCTTCGCGTGGTTTCACGAACCGGCATGCCCGGTTGATATTATTATGTGTGCGTATTCGAATCGCTCGGGGGCAACCTAGTTTCGCGCGGATACACAGCAGCAGCAGCAGCAGCAGCATCTCCCACCCACGTCCATACAATGTAATATATAATATTTTATATTGGGAGCCAATTGGTACGCGAGCGCCCGTGTGAGCAGCGTGTGTAATATACATATTATTATAATTTGTGTATAATATTATGTACATGTATATTTGTGTAAGATAATATATATATATATATATATGTACACCAGCTCTGCCTCCGACCCGAACTTGCCACACGAATAATATTCGTTCGTGCCGCACCGGCAGCATCGCCAGGCTGCAATTACCGCGCTCGCGTTCATTAACATACCGAAACACTGCAATCGAGTCGTTGTATATACAGTCGTCGTCGTCGTCGTCTTAGTCGTCGGCGAAATATCAAACGGGGATGAGCATATCTATATATGTATATATAATATATAGCGTAAATCATAGGACGTGTAATAATAATTAGCTTATTAAAATTCAGACGTTACCTTTTAACCGTGAGCATAATATACATATACACACACGTATACGACTTTTATGCAGAGCTTAATATTGCGCATATATCATACGTACCTATGTATACCTACATAATATGTGGTGTGCACGCGATATCTTATTATTATAATTCACGACTGGCGTAAGACTCTCTGGGCAAAACCGCGTCTTGTGCCGCACAGTCCGTCACGCGTATAAACCGTATTATATATATATTATAGGTATTTCAAGATGAACCTAAAAAAAAGTTTGTACATGATACGACGTACGTACCGCAATACGTATAATAACGATTATACTGGTTTGACACTGTCTGTGGTGTAATATTTCACGAGCCCGTTAACGCAACACGATCCCAGTCTCGGTGTGCCCGCGCCTGTTCGTAGTCATATAATAATAATAATATGTATTATAGACTATAATATATATATATATATACATGTTACATTTAATGTATAATATAAAAGATTAAAAAATTCGTAGTGTTTCCACTTTTCGGCCATAATTTTCACATCAAAATAATATTATAAAACCTATATTCTCGCGGCCAGTTATGAACGACGAAAGTCTTTAATTCGATACCTACACGTTTTTATAAGTACCTACCACAATTTATCGTATCTTAACTTCTGGGGATATATATAATAAAATATGTATGTTTATAGTATACTAAAAGTGTACTCAGTTCGTAGGTATTACATACAGACGTTTCTGGCAATCGGCATACATAGATACAACAGTTATATAATTATTAGTAATAACGTACTTATTTCATTCTATTTCCTATTTATCAAAATTATAAAAATGTATCGGCATTATAATGTGGCACTTATACACATATTATAGGTACATGTGGCTATATAATATTGTCTCGGTAAATATTTACTAATAATATATACTGTGCGACACACATTTTTTTTAGGAACTTCAAAGAAAACATACTCTTCAATATAATATAGGTCGGGTTTTTTTTATATAAACGAACCATAAAGTTATGAACTTAGAGAGTGTGTAATGTATAATAGTATGTATATTGTACTTATGTCTTATTAAATTATGAAAAAAAACAATACGAGCAGTAAATAAATAATCATAATATATTATAGGTAACAACCGATATTGAATCGGTAACATTTTTTCCAAACGATAATGTGAAAATTAAGTATCGCCCAAATTATTATGATAAACGGGAGGAAAAAACTAGCCGTAACGATTCGCTACGGTACCATAGAGACTTGGGTGTACCTCTATGTATATAAACCTACGCGTGAGTATGTATTACAATATAATAAGTTGGGTTTCGGCAACGAGGTGTAAAGCAGTTACGGTGGTGGAGAAAATAATAAAAACAACTAGGATACGATCGCGTAGTGTTTTAGGAAATTTATTTATATAATACGCCAATATAACGTGTGACCGATGAGCCCCGAGGTTATTGATAATATTTTAATAACAGCATTATGATAATGACTACGGGAGGACCATAATTTTAACGTTAGTTCTTTTAGCCTGCAGTATTCTATATAATATTGTATAGGTATATAATACGTGAGTATTATATAGGTACGTAACGTATATAATATACCTACATAAAATCGATTTTATGTTTTTGTGTGTTTTGCATACCTGATTAGTAGATCATCTACAGACCGCCGTGGTCTGAGGCTGTGTCTTCGCAGCAACGAATAAAAATACGAAATATCTGCGTTTATCTGCAATCATAAACATAAAAATCAAGTGGTGGCCATATAAATACGAACGCGCGGTTTATATTGAGCGATTAAGCCACTACAGAGCAAAATTATAATACCAGCTAATCAAATAATTGAAAATCTGTATTTATAGTTTTGAAAACGAGATTACCTATGTCACGTCGTCGTGGGAATGTTATACCTGGTATAACTACCAACTACAGACAAAAATTATTTACACTAAAAATGTGTTTAATATATATGTGATGCAAAAAATGTATACATTAATACAATGACTAATAAATATTAATAATATTTTCAATATAGTACTTATCTATATTATTTTTCCCGTAATAATTAGAAATCTTAAATTAAATAACAGTTACTTATTGATATTTCTCTTTTTTTCTTTTGATAACTGTTTAACGGATTTACAGTTTAAGATATATACCTATGCTTAACACTATTATTCGTTTGATACATAACGAGAAAAATGTTTGTTGACAATTTAAAAAAATTTACTTTTTATAACTTTTTTAATAAAGTAATGATTAACCTACAATTTGTCATCGTAAGCAATTAAATATACATATAATATTTACTATAACACATACCTACAACATAATAATATATTGTAATATTATAATATATTTTCCACGCACTAATGACAAAATAGAACTTAACCTCCTGAGTACCTGTGTTTATTTTATGAGGTCAATAGCGTAGCGTAGGGGTATTGGGTACTTAACCCCTCTCCCCATTTTATAATTTTGGCTACGCCACTGTATGAGATGTAAAGCAAAATCAAATATCGTGACTATGATTTTTTGAAATCAATTAGATTTGAAACGTTGACATCTCAAACCATTGTCATTGGCATATAATGTACAATTGTTGCATAAAATTCCCGAGATCTTTGCCGTAATAATAATAATATAATACCTAGCATCTTTCTACACAATATAGGTACAGTACAATTATATTATAGTATATTACTATATTATTATAATATGCTTGTGAGACAGATTATTATTAGTTATTACATTGTTTAATTACTCGGCCACGCGATCTCCTCCCTAACATAAACTCTGGGATTATACACACACATATACACCTATATGGCTATATATATAAATATAAATAATACATGTATATTACAATATACATTTATAATACAATATAATATATAGGTATTAGGAATATATTGTATAGATATTCGCAAAACTGGCGCGCTGTCGCTCGGAGTTTCGCCGATGGCACATCGGCGGCGGGCTGATTAGTAATCATATAATAAGAGTATCTCTCTTATATTATATATTGATTTGTGACCCGATTCAGTGGCCGGTGTTATGACAAAAGGAATGTGTTCGCCACGCGCAAATCGACCGGGTCGAAAGTGGATCCGACGACGCGTAACGACGGCGATAATATTATCGTTTTTAATTAGATTAAAAAGAAAAATAATAACGATAAAAAAATGAAAAAAAATATAAAAACGCGCGCAAAACAATAATAATAGCGATCGATAATAATAATAAGATCGGTGAAACCGTTCGATATAATATACGCACGCACATGTGTGTGTGTGTGTGTGTGTGTCGTCTCTTGGAGAATCTGCTTTCGCCGCACGCGCGTCGTTATAATTCGCTTGACCGTTTAATCGATCCAATTTTGGACACTGCTACGACGGCGACCGCGAAGAATTTCACTTTGCATAGAAAGTAGACGTTAACAAAATAATAATCAAATAATCAAACAAAAATTGGATTGACGAAACGTCGGTGGTTCGACGGCGCGACGACACGGTAATATTAAAATAGTTATAATTTTTTTAACATTTCGCACGTGGGTATATTATTGTTGTTGTTTAGACTGCTGTGGACAAGTGTGTATACATAGTATGAGATCGACGACGCGGCGTCCGTGGTATGTATCATATTATAATATAATAATGTTTATGTATAATAATATTGTAACGATATTATTACAAACCGACAGCAGAGACAATCGCGCTCACTTCAGTCGTCGGCGTCGTCGGAGATTAATGAACACGTTCGATGACCGCGGAGACGGCGAAGAACGCAAAGACGACATTTTAATTGGTTATTAACGCGCGGGTCGTATCAGCAGCGGATGACGTTTCGATGGCATAGTTTTATTATTTTTTTTTTCACAATATCGCGGTTATTATTGTTATTGTCATTAACGCGGTTCACGTTACCTATGTATATTACATTATTATGCTTGTCGTGAGAAGAAAACGTCCGCGGCGGCGACATTAATATTACCACGTCAACACGTCGCAGCCCGTCGAGATAGTGCAGCCACTATAATTATATGATACGCGCGAGTACGCGTATAAAATTATGATATGTATATACTTTCAATACATATATATTATATATATATTGTGAAAACTTTATATTATTTATAATACGAATCACACCCGCTAATATAACACACGACAACATAAGACAAACAACTTTTTGGATTTTTTACTTTTTATTTGACTGGCTTCGCCAACGACAATATTTAGTTAGTATGAAAATACCTATTGTATATTATTACTTTTAAACTATATTAAGATAATCATAACTGGTTTCGAGAAAAAATCTGTTTTTCTCGCCTCGGGCAGGCCGACGACAAAATATGTGTCGTAAAAAACTGTTGCGCGCTCGGCATGAGATTATAGCATACATTCCTACAGGTTGCATTTTTTATTTAAACGGAGACTCGTGGATTTTCCGAAATATTAAAGTTGTACAGTTTTATTTTTCTAGTGCTACTACATTGTCGTGAATAGTTGCAGATCGCTGAGATTTGTATACATAACTATAAAGATTATATTATAATGAATGTATTTAATTTATTGACAGGTATAGGAATATTAATTGTTGTATGTGTTTCCTATTTTATGTGAATCTAGTAATATATAATAATTATATTCGTTATATCGTTGACCGTTGGACCAAATTTACACTGATTTTCCATTCCGGCAATTCTTACGTCATAATATTATACAAATTTGGCACATAAATACGAAGGTATTACAGAGCGCAAACCGATAGTTTATTACAATTTGACTTGTATGTTCACTATTGTAGCCATACGATTTAGGTATAGTTGCTTATATAAAATATTACAGCGAACCTCTATTATCGGTGTAAAGTGTAAGTGTAACGAGTTTTTTAATCATAATTTATAAAAGTATCTTGTATTGGAATGTAATTTAGTAGTAATGCAATGTAGTATACACTCATATTATTCAAATAGTTGAATTGCTGAGAGTAGATTCTTGATTCTTCACATAAGTTCTGTACGAAAACTATACTACTATTATGAGATCATTTAAATAAACACATATTATTATGTAGTACATATATAATATTATAATATACCTAGTCACCACACCAACAGATAACATTGTCAAGTGTAAAAGTAAAAGTGTCTTATAAGTTTCATTTCGACCCCTAGCCAAAAGACTTCATCTCAAAAAAAAGGTATAGTACCTATCTATATAATATAGATATATGTTTAATAGTCGCGGTGTGCAGGTACCTATATATTAAATCTATATAATATAATATGACGCACTGCCGTCGCATGCCGCGATGCAAGACTGCAGTCTTACCACGGCTTAATTACATTCGCGCTGGGTGGCGGTCGGCGAAAGATCGGTAGGTATAAAAAAATTAACATTTTATTTTTTTATTAAAAAAAAAACCACCGCCGCCGCTACCGCCGCGTAAATCTTGCATTGCGCTATCGTATTTCTCGTAATCCAATACCACGCACGTTATATGGGTCACGAGATAAAATATATATTATATTATAATATTATATATATCTATACCGAAATCCGCGTAATAACACGTTTCGTATACACATATTATACATATTATTATTATAATACACATATAGCATGATGACGGTATATACGACGCGCGATCCACCGCGGATGCTAATGTATTTTTCCATTACTCGCGAGGGCCCGTGATCCGAATATATGCGAATGTGTGTGTGCGCGCGCGTGAATGCTAACCGTCGGTGTCCGCGTACGTGATCCAATATAATATATAATACGAATTCGCTGCCGTTGATGGTGCTGCTGCTCATTACATTATACGCATCATATATTATATTATATGCTATCGGTCGCCATCACGCGGTAGTAAAAAAAATAATAATAAATAAATAAAAAATGCCAGCAGTACCTACGTATGGTATAGGTACCTATATAATATAACGCGCGTGATGCGGCAGGCCGATATAATATGTACGTAAGACTTAAAGCTAATTGATGTTGACGGGGCCCCATCGGGTTTCATTTATTTTTTTTTCCAGCGGTTAGATTTATTGGCGTAAAACAGACTGACCGAGCCTAATCGACCAGCGCCGTCAACATTAAAAGTATAATATACTCTGTACTGTATACATATGTATATACTGTACCTGCCTATATTATATCTGCCGAATACAATATTTTGTCGCTAAACCATATTATTGTGATTTGTGGCCGTGCGCAATGTTTATAATCATAATTAATAACTATATACTTTGTATATACCTATATAATATATTATATCCATGGTCTACAACACGCGTATTTTCTCTGCAGTCAAACCACGGTTATATACGCAGTTAATAGTTACACGCTATATAATATATTATATTGTATATATGGTGTATGGTGGTCGGAAAATCAATTACCACTCGAAGACCGCAATGCGGAAGGTCCTGCAATGCATGGTACAATATTATATATGTACACCTTATATGCGTGGCATGTATCTGCAACTGCAGCTGTACGACTGTATGTACATACTGTATATTATATAAATATTTTTATAACATCACGAGGACTGGAACGAAATTATAGGTAATATAACCATTAACTTGTAGGCATAGTTGATTAGTGATGGGCACGATAATTGATCGATAATAATATAAA
This sequence comes from Acyrthosiphon pisum, assembly GCF_005508785.2. Taxonomy (NCBI): domain Eukaryota; kingdom Metazoa; phylum Arthropoda; class Insecta; order Hemiptera; family Aphididae; genus Acyrthosiphon; species Acyrthosiphon pisum. The sequence continues at coordinate 39,615,363 of NC_042495.1, read as the reverse complement.
TCTATATATATCTAAATAGCGACGAATGAAGTAAGGTATATAGGTATAAAAGCGTGTAGTGGATAAATAATTGTATCACTGCTGTATTATATAATATAATATATAAGTACCTCTTAAAAGTAAACGTTTTAAAATATATATATATATATTGGTACTGCAGACGAAAACGGACGACTTTCTTTAAAACACAACTGCAGGCACAATATAATGTATGTATGTACTATATATAGGTACAACACACGTTTTTCTCCGATAACGATCGTAAATTTACGTTTCGCACACGCGCGTGTACTTGTGTATGTGTGTGTATTTTTTTTGTTTTAATTAAAGATATCATTGAGAAATTATAATTAATCATTTAATACCTACATATTCCTATTATGCGATCGTACAGGACGATAAAAGAAAAATATTTACACAATCATCGCACACGTTATTATTACTCGTCATATGTACCTATTATCTGTAAACGGTTAATGACACATATAGGTAATGATAATAATGTAAAAAAAAATATTTTGTTTTTGATATCGATTTTCAATCAACGGTGCATAAATATTATTAAGACAACATCTTTCGTTCGTTTAAGGTAATGTGTAGATACGTCATCGTTCCCAAGGCCGTGATTGAACCAAATGTTTATTCCAAGATACGAAATATTTTGAGGGGCGACCGGTCACTGGTGTCATTTTTTTTGTTACTGCGGGGTACATATATATACATATATTTAATATGTAATTACTGTTACGTAACGCGACAAGACGTGTTAGAATATTCGTTAGTACCTATTATATAGTACCTATTATATTATGTATAACGCATAGTCCAGTTTTAAGCTACACCCGTTATAAAAGGGAGAGGTGCTGAAGACTTAAACGCCAGCAACGCTGAATGATTGCAGAATTAAAAAGCACTTTTAAAATTTATAATAATTAGGTATTTAAATTTTTTTGTAATTTTATATTATAATACTTTAAATTCCGCAAAATAAAATTAAGTTTGTGATGATATATAACACTGCTCTGCAGTGCAAAGAATTTTTAGATCGTTTAAACGCATATATAATATATATAATGTAAATGGTTGTAAAAAAACGCACACTCAGATAGGTAGGTATATATGTATACCTACATTTAATAATATATAATATACATAACATTTACCATAAAAGTAATAATTTGTAAGTTTTCTTTTATAACTTAAATTCAATTGAATAATAAAGTAATTTTTAGATTTATTGTTTTATATTCGTGCGGTTAAAATTTAAAACTCTGTCGTTATACGTACCTATATTTATATATATATATATATTATATATAATATAAATTATAAACATTTATAATATATAGGTATAAATACGACTTTAAATATCTCCAATATATCGACGGACGACGGTGCAGTGGAACATACATTTGAAACAGTTAATATTTTTACTGGATGACTAGCTACTGTGGGCTGATAAGGTAAACATCATAATATGATAAATATCTAATAGCATAATAGTGTTTATAAAAAAAAAAAAATATACAAAATCATAATAATTTGTTTACCTTCAACGAGTCAATGTACACAACAACCACGCATGACAGGTATGTAATAATGTATACCTGTTTGCAGTGAGTTACACAAAACTGTATCAAATTTGTAAAGATCAAAATATAATGTCTTGCACTGTTTATTAGTGCTGCAGTTGTTTAATAAATGTATAATAACACATGTGACCCATTAGTTAATCACATCTCGAGTTCTTATTAGATATATACATATATAATAATACGCAAGTGTAAAAAATAACAGTAGTGAAGAAATTCGCTGCCCCTGCAGATGATATATCATATAGGTAATCGTATATTCGTATCTAGTACCTATTATTGTACATGCTACATTATGTAGTACCTATTATAAATATGAATGATACATCGCATGTATAATATAACGGCAGTAGTTTTAATAGCTAATATGAAGGAGAGGGAGACAGGGTGGTGATAGAAGCTGAAGCGCGTATTCGTATTATAATGTTATTGCCCGCTGCAGTAGAATCAATGCCTAAATAATAATATCGTATAGGAACACATGATATATTATGTGTATTGGACATGACAAACCTTGTTGGAGCTCAGTTTTTATAAATTCTATTTTACAACAATAATTTATGATATGTTTGACATATAATAAGACTCGTTCCTGGCGCATAATATTATAATATAGGTATATATATATCTTTATGACATATAGATATAGGTAAGAGTTTGAATAACGTATAAGTATATATGCGTTCGTTCTATTAGTCGTCCATTAGCATAATATAGTGTATATACCTACATATAGCGCCCGGGTCGATCCTATTATGATCTAACTCTATATCACTATAAAGGGGCCAACGACCAGCAACAAATATGAACAAAAGCACGGGTTCGGCGTAAATGTATATATTTTTACATACGATTATCTCTTTTTTTCTTCTATCTCTATCTGCTCGGCACCTATTCGGAATAAGTAAATTGGATCAAAGATGAATGGACCGGACATCGATCGATCAAACCTGGTGAAACTGAAAGTCGCGTTGCTGATCAATCGGCCGTTTTATGCTAATATTTTTCTGTTCGATACCTGGTGTTCATATAATCACATTTATAATAAATATTTTAATACCGGTAGCTCGATTTACATCTCGAATACCTACGCCCCTGTCAAAATACAGTGAAAACCAGTCCCTGGCAAAACTGACGTGTATCTACCTGTATATATACGCATAATATATATATTATAACCGATATCCGGTAAACACCATATAGGGCATAGGATATATTATATTGGTATATTATAACCGATATCCGGTAAACACCATAGGCCACAGGATATTTATTGATATATTATACATGTGTGCTTATCGTATGAATACTGAAATGATAGTAATATTAATAATAATTATTATGTGATATGCAAAGAATTTGTCCTAACCTCAAAACATCCATCACGTCATCTCAAACGACGCTGCAGTATAGAGCAGTGTCCATAGTGTCATGATTTACTAATTTAATCAAAATTATGTTCTGGAGGATACTGTCAATGGATAGCTTCGCTCATCAAGATGTAATCTACCGTTACATATTGTTATATATCATCATATTTATTTATTGTGTTGTTAATTATTATAAATACTGATTTTAAATTTTTGAATAAGAAATTAAAAAAAAAAAAACAGCAAAACATATAATAGCTATATATAATACATAATACTATATAATTATGTCTATACACTATTATGCTTATACGATTTGGTGTTAATGAGAACATCGGGCGTGGTAATGATACTAATATTTGTACCTATATCATACGGCGTTTTTATTGTCATTTGTCATAACTCAAAAAATATAATGATTATTTTAATATTGCATTCGGTCATGGACCAGCGCGCGTGCTATAGTCCCGTGTAATGTATTAAATATTTATATCTAATATGTAATATAAATTCGTTATAATATTGTTCGCGACAACCACCGCTGCCAAATAATTATAATAGCATCGTGACATCGATAATATCATGATGATTATTATAAAATCTTACTTATTTTTATTAGTTTAATATATCACATAGAGAAATATAAGTAATATAATATATATATATATATATCAATCAACGCGAGTAAGTATATTATACATATTATACACGAAGTATAATTGCGTGCACCCGGTCGGGACCAGTTTTTGGGAATCTCATTTGAATATCAATGACAACAATAATTTTGCTGTTATTTTATTATTTATTTATTTTTTTTTTTTTAACTCTAATTGGCTGTGAAATTACGACTGCCCGAGGGATCAACACAATAATACAATACGTGTAACTGTAACCATCAGCTGAAATGTAGTGTGTAAATAAATTTACGAATATATAGGTACTATGTAATATAGTAGGCACATATATATTATTATTATAATGCCGAGATTGTACTACGGTGCACGTGTCCACGTGCGTTACAGTCAAGTACGTACACGTTTATGGCTATAATATGTATAATATAAACGCGTACCACCGACGTACAAGTATGTGTTATAATAATAATATGCAATAATGCGCGTAAAGACAACAGTGACGCCTTGCAGACGTACATATATACATTTATATCTATTATAATAGTGCTCGTGGAACATGTGCGATATACTATACACACCACAATATCATTATTGATATTATTGCGCGACGTACCTATATACGTATTAGGTATATTATATTGCTGCAGTACCAAACATTAGTCATTACGAACAAAACGGCAATATACCAATTTTCAAAAATTATAATATAATAATAATATGTTATCCGACTATAAACCCATAATAATAACGATAATAATTGTTGTTATTACTATTATTATTATTATTATTATCATCAGCATCGCGAACGAGCATCGTATGCATATAATATGGGAACGTGAAACTTTCGACACGTCTGATAATGATAATGATAATAGTAATAACAACACAAGTGCAAAACGTCCACGCTATTCGATTTGATACAGTTTGCGAAACATTCCTTTCGTCCAATTAAGGCGAAAGCGAAATAATTTGCAACCGTCTAGTCGGTTTACGAGGTTTTTACAAAATAAAATCACTATACATGTTTACGTTATATATATTATTATTATGATCTGTATTATATTATATTATATACCTATACCGCTGTAACTAATCGATGTACCTACCTATATACCTATATGCCTATATCGTACGCCGAATGACGTCGAGTACGTTTACCTATATCTGTATATATTATAATACACTACGCGTTGTATAGCATATCATTAATATTATATGCTACGATTTCGTAAAGAATATATCATTGTGTGTATAGCTTTACACAATTTATACAGTATGTGTACGGGTGATCCATTTAACTGTAGGCAAATCTAAAATGTAACAATAGCCATTTTTTGTGTTTTTGATACAAAAATTTGTTCGTATGAATATGTCATAATATAGTTTATAACCAGCTATTATACAGTACATAATATTTTTTATACCTACCTCTTATAGTCTATAATTCTCACTAGTCTTGCCAACCAACCACCAGTTTTAACTGATAAGTGTCATTTACATACATTATAATGAACTCGTTAACTTCTTTATAGGTAACTATATCAATAAACGTACTAACAAAAATTACATTTTATAATATAGACATTTTTTTTGATGATTCAGCCAAATAGTTTTAGTTTTTGTAGAAATTATATTCATTGAAAAATAAAAATGTCAATATTTCTTTTAATAGTTTATTATGTTCCAAAATATGTAACAATTAATAATTTTCTTGGGTTTTTAATTTACTTTTAGCCTTTAGGTAGTCCTTTTGTTTTTAATATAATCTGCAAATGATAAATATACATTAGGTATATAAAAAGGCATAATCTGCAAAAGCAGTATATACATTTCTTATAACGCATGCAGATGTATTAATACCGGATTTCAAATACATTTTTTTTAATTGATTATAATATAAGTTTTTAAAGTTTAGATGGCCTGGATCAAAAAATTAAAGTTTATATACCTACTATACCAGCTATATACTAAACCACTCATTTAAACTTTTCACGCTATTATATTAATATAAAAAGAAATCAATTACTTATTAACAAAAAACTATTTGTTGCCGATTATGAAAAATCAAAAATAGAGATTATTAATAGGTAGGTAATAAAAAAAATGATGATAAAAATAAGTATAAAATTAATTTATTGTTTATAATTAACGTGTAGATATAGCTGAGTTATAGTGTTCTATATATATGTAAAAGTTCAAACTTAATATAAACTTATTGAATTAGATAAGTATAGTGTAGCATATACAATTAAATTAATCACCCTGTATACAATATGTCTATCTAAAGTGCACACGGTGACGACAATTGAGAATCACATACAATACTGTTATGTTATATTGGCAATAGATTCTTTAACTATACCAACCTATATATTATTTTTACTTTTTTCTTTTTTTCGTCAATAATAGCTATTACGAAATTATTAACGTTCACGGATACTACCTATATAATATAACAGAAGTGTTAGTCGTAACCCGGAAAACCCTAGTTTTTCATTCGTTTTGTGCCGTACCTAAACGACCGCGATGGGCAAACAATATATATATATATACATATAATAATATATAATAGACGTGATTACGTAACGGAACCAATCTGTAACACTTTCGATTTCGTCGATTTCAATTTTTTTTAACACATTTTATTTCCTCCACGTGTCCTACCTCTTACCACTGACATTATATATAATACGCGTATATAATATTACATACATTATATTATGGTATTATATGCTATGTCTTATATACTTATATATGTATATATATGTGTGTGTGTGTGTGTGTGTATATAACGTTTAGCTGTATCTATTTATACCTATTATTTGAATTTCATGCAAGTCGATGAAGTGACGTCACAGGTAACATAGTGTGTGTATATGTATTTTTCGAATCTGCGCGGTGTACCTATAATTACGATTTAGGGTAATGCGAGAAAAAATTTAAGAAGTACCTATATGCGCGCCCGTAATACCGTATACCTATATCCCGAAAATCACGTGGTTATGGCACGTGTGGTTAGAGTACTGGCTTTAACTGTTGTTTCGGAATGGCTTAAATTTATTCTCTTTATACATATAGGTAGCTGGTAGGCGTATGCCATATCTACCGATTTCTTTTATTTTTGACGTTTTTCATCTATAAACGATTTACTTTTCAGACATCACATTGTCCGATTATGACAATAATGCAACGGCCGCCTACTGTCAAAATTATCATCTACACGCGAGCCAGATACTCGTGTATATATATCTTTATATTATATATAGATTTAGTTTTTATAATGCCGATCGGTGCAATCGATCGGTCGCGTGTGTGTATATATTATTATAATATCGGAAAAATAATACGCATTGTGGGTACTTATATATATATATATATCGGTACTTACTCGTAGTCTGTGACCTAAAAATTACCATCCTGTGAATTGGTAATGTGCTTTTGAAAATAGAATATTATCTCGTATTAGAATCGAATATTATACTGTTATTACTATTATTATTATTCCTCTCTTTCGGTTACTCTGTCGGTCACCGTCTCGGACGTCTTATTTTTTTTAGTTTCCAGTATGCCTGACGCCTATTACACATATTATATAGGTACCTATATTGGAAATATTCAGCTGCACGTATTATATGCCTACATGTGGCCGTACGTATCGTATGAATAAACTAATTTTCCTAGTATGACATAATGACTTGACATATATATTATTATTATTCTAGCTAAGTATAACGTGTCCCAAAAGATGAATAGATCCTGACAAATGAATTAGATTGTTATACTCGTTATTGTCTTAAGCATCATATTCTATACTCACAGGACTGACAGCTCTTTTGTGGACACAGATTCATCGCGTTTATATTATTTCACTTTGGACATAGGTACATATTATAAGTACTCGGAGTTGAGATTCTATAAACTCTTACAATTATTTTATTATTACTTCGTTGTTTGTACGACCCAAAGATTAACGTTAAAAAAACTCAGTTACTCAGTTGACGCGATATTTTTTTTTATCATTATTAAAAATCATTAAGTAGGTACCACAATAAATATTATTTTTGTTACCAGCTAATATTTATATAACATTATACTAATAACATGACCTAATGCGGACGTTATAGTAATATTTTAACGGTGGTGTAAGTGACGATTTGCTACAAAAATAATATTGTACACTATAATCTTATACACCGTCTCACGATGATATTATTATAATGTTCATGGTTTAACCTTAATTTTAGTCTTTACGCGTACCTAATTCATTGTTGGTATTAAAATTAGTTCTCATCCGCTAAAAAGTATATATATATATATTTTATACACTATACAGATCACCAACCAACAACACCAACCAACACAGATAACCTGCTATACAGTATTATTAGTGAGAAAACGCATAAAATATGATGTAATAATATGTACTGTATTGTATATTATTATGTACAACTCTGTAAAGTTAATTGATAATACGCGTTTACTGGAGTATTTCAGAATATCGTTTTTACTTTTTGACGACTTTGATTCACATGCGCCGCGCAATCCACGAATAATATTCAAAAAGTAGATAAATTTATACATACATATATATATATATATATCTACCTACCTATTATTAATATTAATAACATTTTCGAGACAACCACGACTCTGCGTGGAAATTATCCACTCGCCACACATCGCGGGAGAATAAATAATGTCGTAATTACAAGTACACGACGTAAAAGAAGAGCTTCCGACGTCGCAGGCGAGGTGGGCGCGGGTATCGGATTAACCATTGTTTCGTGCGTCGCCCCGGAGGTATTATTTATATATAATATTATATATATTATATATATATATACACGTGTACAATCGAAACTCGCGATAACCATCGCGTGGCTGGTGATTATATATACCTATATGATGTTTTTCTCTCCACTCAGTGGCAGAAGAAAATGTTGAAAAACGTTCCAATTGTTTGCGCATGACAATAATAATGATAACATTATTATCACTATTAATATAATAATATTAGATAGTATACCTATTGGTATAAGTATTTGTTCCGAATTGACACGAAATGATTATTACGCGAATTATTGTTGTTGGTACTATTATTTTGACGAATTTCGAAACGGTGGCCAGCCGAGTAGGTACCTACGCAACGAGAAATCGATTGGGCAACCGCACAATGACTGCAGTAGTGGCAGCAAAATTAATGTTTCCTCTAGAGAGACGTCATAATAATATTATAATACACTACTTGTTGCTTACGGTTAGGTACGCGCCGTATTAATAACGGGCGATCATTAACCCCGATCGGTCTGGATTATGATAGGGGCACACCGAGATGGAAACCAAGAACAATGCCTCGTTTGTATAGACGTATAGACACGGTAACCCATATTTATATATTTATATTTATTATTGTTTATTTGTTTATACTTGTATAATAAAATAAAATATAATGGCTTTATTCAATGAATATTATAGTAAAGCGATATAATATAATATTATAATACTACGGGCACGCGATGGATCATCGTGTTCATTAAGTCTTTATTTGTTTCTTCCATTCATTTTATAACATTCAGGGAATATTGTATCATAAGTTTGGCTCGCGTAAATCGTGAAACCCGATCCGGTCACGTATAGTACAACTCACATACAATGTACGTCCAACAATGACCCCCCCACCCCCTAGTGTGCTAATGTTTTTTAATAATAATGTATCATTTTATTTCTCACTGTACCTACGAGGATAACCTGACCTAACCCATACCTAGGTATACGTTTCGTCTCTTTCCGCGTGGTATGTATATATACGCTCGCGGATGGACTCGTCGGCATTTTACATAAAGTATAAACAATGCCACGCGCTAGCCGATCTCGCAAAGTCGAACAAGAAACGTGCCGTTTGGGAGCGGCCGTGCGGAAAAAATCGAGTCCTGTTGCACAACCACGGGAGATATCGCGTTTTATATACAATGCACTATATAGGTATATATTTTTATATTATGCGAGGAGAACAATATTTTCGTGAAGAATTTATAAATGTGACCGAAAATGTCGCGGTAAATCGGTATTGTTCTTTGTGTGCAACGACGTATATAGTCGCGCGGTGGATTATACGTATATTATTACGAAACAGAGTTTGCTCTTTTTTTCGGCTTCTTCAATACGCTTGTGGTTTTTATTCTTATTCTTATTTTTTTTTTTCTACGAGATGTGTAACGAAAAAAGTAATCAATCATTCGTGACACAAAAGAACCGCGTGAATAAGAATGGAGACAACAGGGAACAATAACGATTGGGAAAAGTGAATTCGGATGAGAAAACTCGGTCAACGAAACAAAAAGTGATGGGGAGTAAGAGAAAAACCTCGACAATGTATAATAATAAAGTACCGATTATGCGCGTTTTCCTCAAAAATAGTATCATATGATATGATTACCTAAATAGATTGACGTTATTTTAAGTATACACAGCGGCTATCGTTATAGGTTCTCTATGCAGGTTCTCTATACCTACCTACTTTAAATTATAACAAATTGATTTTCATAATTAAATATCTATAACAACTCGATGAATTTACCTATTAGGTATATTATATTATACGTAGTGATAAGTGATATCGGTTCTACACTTTTAAATTATATAGAAAATTCTGCCAAATTAAATTTGCTCATCTGAATTTTAATAGGTACCTGCGCGTAGGTATACTTATAGCGTCAGCTCTCATCTTTATCATTAGGTATTTATAATGTATTATTTTAAAGGTGTTTAATTTATTGGTATATTATATTAAATAAACATGGGTATTTTCTGGTTTTTATTCACAGTCTATATAAAATAGTAATTATAGTAACGATACATTACAAAATATATACCAACTTCGGTTTGATTAGAAAATGTCGAAGAAAATGTCTACATTTGATATATTACAGAGAAATAGGATATATATATTATAAATTGTATTTAATACATTTAAATCATTTAAATCATTTAAATAGTATTTAAAAATATATTTTACTATTTACTATTTTATTACTTAATATATTTATCAAATCACGATTTATATATAGATATAGGTAGGTACCTACGTTATGAAATAGAAATATAACATATGTTTTATAATCATAAATTACTGTTTTTAAATTTTTATAGAGAATTTTGTACTCAACAAATAAACAGTGAATTATAGAAGTACCTATTTATATCTAATTAGGATACAATTCTTAGTATTATGATGCATAACACAAAATTATATATTGTTCATGGTACCTATATAATTATAAAAAATTATGAAGTTAAAATTTAATTAATTAAATAGGTAGATAATATTATATTATATTCCTCGGTAATATTCAGAAAACAATAAGGACTATAATACATCTACCTATTTAATTCATAGTAAACAATTTGATAAAAAAGTTTATCATTTTAGTTATATTTATAATTTTTATAATAATAGGGACCTATACATATAAAGTATAATAATAATAACATTATTATACGTAAATATTATTTATTAGAAAAAAAATGATTTTTTTTCAAATTAATATTTTATTTAAAATAGGTAAAAAAATTTTTTTTCTGTGGGTTTTAACTTTAAATAGACATTTAGATACCTAACTATACACACTTAATAAAATGTATTCTTTCCACATATTTATTTCATATTTTCTAAAAAAAAAAGGAGAAAACTTATGGATTTTTATGAATTTTTATCTTATTTTTATTTTCAAATAAAATTATATTGTTTAGTCTATTTATAATTTATATAATTGATGCCTAGCAGTGCGTTTCCAAATAATAGTATTTATAGGAACAATATATTAATATTATAAATTATAACCTAACGGCTAAAGGAAAAATATTCTTACCCGATGATCGGTGAAGTGTCGGCTGAGCAGCAAATGCGGCGGCAGTGGCGTCGTTTTATCCTCACGCGGAACACACTTGGACACTTCAAAAGTTTAAACGGCCGTCACGTAACAAATATTTAATATTAGCATTCGCGTGGCCATGTCGCAGTGGACGGCACAAAAACACCAAACGTTTTTTGTTCGCCGATCGATCGACAAAAATGGTAAAACGAGAGATGTGATAAAAAGAATACGAACAAACAAATGAAATCACACGAAAACAATATCGATAACAACTACTACTGTACAACGATAAACCAACGATAAAATAATAAATAATAATAATGATGATATTATTAATTATTATTATTTCTTATAAAATTCACACAAACGAAATATTACACCCGTGAGGTTTATACGATCACTGCGCGGTCCGATATTCTAACGATCTGACGACGATCGATATTATTCGCGATTACTGCCTATATAACTATTATGACCGTCGTCGCGCGTCGTGTGCGTAGTGTGCCGCGACGTCGAGAGAGTGTTGTTCGCGTATCGGATGCGTCTGTTCCACTGCCGGGCCGGAGGACAACCCAGTTTCGCCCGGCGCGTCTTCGTCGACCGCCGCCGCCACCGCCACCGTTACCGACGAGTTCCCCCCACCAGCCGCCCGTTCGTTCGTCCGTCCGTCGGTCCGTCCGTCCGTCCGAAGCGATCCCACTCGGGCCGAGTAGCGCGAAAAAATAACGTTAGCGGCGCGCGCGCGGTCAGTTACAGTATTACAATAATAATAATAATATTATACGCGAGCGAGAGCGCGTACACGCACGCGGTATAAACCGCAACAAACGGCCGAGGTACCGCCACCGCCGCCGCTGTCGTACACTTTTGCTTTCCGCCGCACGGGTGACACGCGACTCATCTCTCTCGCTCGCACGGTGGCCCAGTTACGAAGACCGGAGGAGGCGGCGGCGTGGTGTCTCACGTTGAGGAAGAGTGGCCGGTGGTGGTGGCGTAGGAGTGTACACCGTCGTCTCGGCGCGTGGTGGGGGAGAAGGCAGCGGGGCGGGGCCGGCTCACGGCGAGCGGGGCGAAACGGGGCGGCGCCCGGATCACCCGGCAGTGGGGCACGGTGACGGGTTGGCCGCCGCGCGAGTTGCCGCGGCGCCGACGCCGTAGCGCCCGCGAAGTCCGCGACGGCCGCGTGCTGCCGGTGCTGCCCGCGGTGGCGGCGTCGGTGGTGCCGGTGAGAGGAAGCCCCCGAAGGACGACCGCGACGCTCCAAACCCGCGGTTGGCACCCGGCAGTGCACCGCCGACGCCGGTGGTGAGCGCTCGCGCTTTTTACGTGTTCGCGTGGGTCCCTATTTCTTGTTAGTTTTTTGCTATTATGCTCACTTGTTAATAATAATAAAATACGACCTGCGCTCACGACGATGAGCCGGTGGTTGCTGAGACACACTTTATAATATAATGTTATGTACTATTTTATACTGTTCTAACTTGTAAGCCACAAATAGTGTGAAATTATTCAGCAACTTCTGTGTATGTGGGGGTTTCATGGCTCACAACATGTTAGTAGTATCTATAGGTAACCTATATAAATAAACATAATATTATATACCTAATAGGTATTAGTGTATTACCTATATGCATAAATAATGAGCATTTAATATAGTTTACCTATTTTATGGAATTCAAAAGTATATATTTTTATATGGAAATTTGAATTTTGAGGAATATTTATTTTGTTCACGTTTCACGCATATATCCTATGTAGAAATACCTTTTTTTTTATTATTCAAATATATTCAATCTGCTTACAATAAAAACAATAAGCAATAAGGATAACATAGAAAAGTGTATAGGTACAAACATAAATCACGTGAAGGGGAGACCATTGATTAACAGAACCTCAGAAAATGTTTTCCCCTGTTTTAGGAGGTAGTAATAACTATATTTATAAAAAAAATGTGTATTGTAAGCAAAAAATAAAAATGTGTTCTATTGAATATTATATAATATACCTATTATATAGGTATTATAAACTTTTAAAATATATAGTCTGTACTATTACATTTATCTACGTCCTACTGCTATATTCGGTATCATAGATTCATATAGGTCTAATATAATAAAATGTACGTGTACCTACCTATATATAAGTACCTAATCATGTATTATTTCACCGGTTTACTGCACATAATTTTATAGTGTTGTTGAAAATTAATGAAAATTTAAGTCATTAAAATTTAAATAATCATTTTTATTTATCTATTTAACCTGCAAGTAGGCTGTATACAATAACTGCAAGTAGTTCGAATGTGGAAGTTATTCCTGGTCTAAAAAAAACTTAGGTTAAACATGTAGAATGCTACTAGTTTCATATGCAAGGGTGATTTGAGAATCATAAATGATATATTTTTAGATATAGTGCAGTAAAAAAAATATCTAGTAGCATGCTTATTTATAACAAAAATGGAACTTATACAATTTTTAATGATCATGGTTAAGGTGGTTTAACAATAGCTGGTTATAGTGTTTTAGTACTTTTTTCAATTTTTTTTCACAAGTATTGCTTCAAAATGTACTAAACAAGTTATCAATAAGTTTGGAAATGGTCATTATAATATAGTCTAATATTATAGGACTGATAAGCAATAATATGGTATAATTAATGAGGTGATTAAACATTTTACTTAATGCAGCAGTGTTATTGCTCTATAGGTATGTTTAGGTTTTAGGTATACAAATATTTGCAAACAGTAATATTTATAAACGTTTCTAATTTTTTTGACACCACCTTAAAGTACTTAAACTTATTACACTTGTTTAATATTGGTACAAGTTGTAGATTTTGTCAGAGATTATGATACTTTATACAACAATATTTTGCATATTAAATTAATTTCTTATGAGATGGATTACATTATTTTATAATGGATCTTTGCTTCAATTGTTATTTCATTCACATAATACTTGTTAAGAATTTATGATGGCCCTAAAACATTTAAAGTTACACCAGTTAAGGTCCTAAGAGTCTTACCTAACCTAACCTAACCTAACCTAGGTGCCTTTGTAATTTAATTGTCTATTAATTAATGTCGATATATTTTTATTTTGTACTTTATTCCCTATTGGGTATAGCTATAATTATTTATGAAAAATTTAAACATCATTGATTTTATTTATTATGTTAGGTATTTCTATAAATTTCATATAGGATTATACCTAAATGTACTAAATTTCAGAAACACGAGGACGATAGACTTGGTTGTGAATCGCTCACACACACAGAGACATACACACATAGACGTACACGCACGCATTTTGCAGGCTTTATTAATAAATTGTTTGAGTATATTGTAGAATTAACAATAAATAAATAACAATTATTATATTATTGCAGTTAATTGAATACCTATAAAAGTTGTACGCTCTGTTACAAATAAAAATTGACATAAAAATTAAATTTATATATGTACATAACTATACATACCCATAAACCTATATGGCTATATTTATAACAAGTATAACAGTACAAAAAGTCGTGTTGATTATTATTCAAGATAAAAAGTTTTATAATAATATTATAATTATAGGAGCGTTATTATTTTTTATTAGGTTTTAGGTATGGGTACTGATGTATACTGTAGGTACTTCGCATTACACTTTACATCACTGGCGTATAGGTACATAACTTTTTTGGCGGGAGGGAGATCAGATCTCTAAACAAAAATCAAACCTATAATACTTATGCACGAAAAAAGCGTCTTAACCTATTGATAATATGATATTTATATAGTGTAGTTTAAGTTTTGTGTAGTTTAAACATGCATTTTTTTCAAATCACAAAAAAAGAATTTATTATTGTTTATTTATGAATTGTTGCCATTGGTTACATATAATATTACTATTATAAGAAGTATATAAACATGGCATATATACATTTTTTTACAAATATATTTTAGAAACAAATCAAATGTTTGGCACGGACAACGCCAGGCGAGACAGCTATAGTACCTATATTATATATACGTAGATACTAGATATCGTGTCAACAGCATTCGACAGAGATGTTTTCATTACTTTTGTTATATGTAGGTACTTATATTGGTGATATTATGATATATTATAATATTTGCAGTTCAGAGGTGCAGTATAAAAAATTACATATTTTTCTCTTCATAATTTTCAATAGACATTATAATATATAATATAGTAGGTACGATTTCTTTGCATGTGTATAACATATATAATATAATATATAGCCATATAATATATATATGCGTGATTTCTTGATCTATGTGTGTACATGTTTTGGATTCAATTGCACTACGTAGCTATTTAGATATAGGTACTAACTAGATACATTTTATTCCGTGTTTCGTATAATAAATGTAGGTAGGTATAATATATTATTTAATATTAATGTATAGAAAGTCCAATAACAGAAAAGTAGATAAATCACGAAATATAAGTTTACACAAACTATATGCTGCAGAACAACATGTTTTTGTATCAGTATATTTTGTGTTGTTGTAGGAGGGATTCGTTCCAATAAGCCAACACTATTATAATATATCGCATGAATATACGGAGACATTGGTCACGATGGGTTTTGTGCAGAACAGTATTCTGGTTGGGGAGTCAATATAATGAGTGATTTTCAGCCCTTCATATTATGTACCATAACCTGTTTTGAAGATGGCTACCACGTAGGCCTTATAATAAAATTATTGTACTTACTTTTTTTTTTTTATCGTGTTATTGTTTATTGTAGTCACAAACATTATAATATAGAATCTATATAGAATCATAAAGAATCCAAATTTATGATATTGTAAGAAAATAACTGTGATGAAAAAAATGTAAAGCAATTAATAACGATTATAATAATAAATTAAAATAATAACAGTGATTTTTATGATCGTATGTTAAAATTAAAATAATGAACTATGTTTGCCAATAATTTTGTTTATGATTTTTTTTGAGTGCTATTAGATTACTGATTCAACTATTTGATCGTATCAAAAGGTAGTTATAAGAAAAAAATTATTTAGCTCTTATAAATTAAACCTATACCAATTATTATTTCAATTAAAAGTACCTATTGATGTAAATGTTTTACAAATATTTATAGGACCATAGTTAATAAACTAGTGAACCAAAATTGATTATTTTACTATAAAAATTTTCAGAAAAAAAAGCTTTACCAGAATCCATTAAAAAATATAGTGGATTCTATTTGAAAAAATAAAGTTGATTTTGCTATTGGTACACCTGCGTGTTTAAATATTTTGAAATTGTTATAAAAAAATGTCTTGTTAAAAATTAAGAAACATGTCTTTTTTTGTTTTAACGAAATTCCATATCATCGTTCAATAATCGTTCAATAATCGTTCAAAAACCCCGCGTACATAATGGCATAAGATACACCCCGTATAGGTGTTTATATTGACCGTACGACCATACGTATCTGATGAGTACCCTAATAGGTAGAAAAAGCACGAACTGTCTCAACATGCACAACACCACAGGCCGTAGTACTACACCCATGACAATAAAATCCATGGGTTTTTTTTTTAAATAAAAAAAAGTTGGGGAAAAGTGTATTTGTTTAATTGTAGTTGTTAAATATGGAAAAAAAATGTAAGTGAAAATAGAAAGACTAGAATTTACTTGATACAATGAAATTGTTACTTGAATGAAAAAGCCTTTTGACTTTGAGTGTTCTATTCGATGCCAACGCTCACTGACTGACTCATCTCAAGAACGACAGAACTTTAAATCATAGGAAAAACTAAAATAATAAATAATAATCATATGGTAAATTTTTCTACTAATTATAATAGTTATAATAATTATAATTTGTAACCAGTAATAACCATTTATATAGGTAAGCAAAAACATATTTTACTTCTGATTTCTGAAACAAAATCTTTGTGTGATTGATAGAAATTATTATGACCCCTATAACGGAAGCTATAGAGTTCTCTCTAACTACCGTTGTTGGGTTTGAAAAATAAGGTATCAAAATCAAATACAACGAATATATTATTAATATTACTTTTATTGATAACGATCCAGTAATTTTAGAGTCTACAGGAAAATATTAATTTACCGGAAATGTTTTTAAATAAAAAATAATAATTTGCAAAAAAAAGTTCGTACCTATAAACTATAATCGGTCGGTTTTTATCAGTTTTGTAATAGGTACACATTAAATAACAACGGCTGTTGGGATAATATATATTGTATTAAATATATTGTATACGCCGAGAAAGGAAGTATTGCATTAACCATGTCTATATTAAATCAGTTGTCGTTATACTATTTCAATTACCTATTTATTTTGTATACCCATTATCCACGTTAGTTTGACGGCGCTACGGTTAGTATTGTCATTAAATAAATAATTCAGGATGAATATTATAGTAATGCGATTAGTAAAATCGTATTTTGACCACAATATTTTAGTGTATATTCCAGTTAATACAGAAGACCTATATTTAGGTATTTATATATTATAAGGATTTTTTTTAATATTATTAAAATGTCAGTTCTCTTAAATTAGTAATGGTTGGATGTAAACGAAATAGTGCAATAATCTTCAGCTTATTTTTAGTTCAAATTTAAGATGACAAGTTAATAATAGACCCGCGCAATGACCTGCAACCTGCAACAAACAGTTTTTTTTTTTGTAATAATTTATTTGATAATAAGCCTTCTACTATTTTTTTCCGTTATTTAACCCTCAGTGACATTATAGTTGTCATATGACAGTATATTTCAAAAATATTAAAAATGGTACCTGCCTAGATATTATAGCTATAATTAAAATCAATATAATCTATTACAACTAGAAAATATACAAAAGTTTTTATATTCATAATACCATGATGTAGGAAATACACTCAACATTCGAGATAATATTATATAAATTCCATTATCTTTTAATTATAAGAAGATTTTTTTTATTTTTTGAGAATATATACAATCTATATCTTAGACATAATGAGTATATGTGCGATAAGAGGGTAACAAATAACATGAACTACATAATTTGGGGAAAGAAGCAAATTAACCAACCAATGATACTTTCAACTTGGTTTAAATCTTGTGTGATTTAATAATATTAGGGTTTTTTTTTTATATATTTAAAGTAATAAATTCCTGCACCATTTACGTTTGAGTCGCCTTGGGGAGCTATCTGTGATTGTGAGGGATGATAAGCTCTTGATGAGAGGATTTGAATGGGAAGATAGACATTTATGAAATTTTTTATAAAAAAGTTTAGCTTCGAAACATAATAGGTACAATCCGATATCCCATAGCTGCAACCCGTATGTCCAGATGGGTTTTAATAAGGTTTTGTACATGAGGAGTTTGATATTAATAGGGGTGGCTTTGTTACCAATTAAAAGCTTAAGCATACGTAGTCGATTGTTTAGGGATAGTCTTTTATCACGTAGATGTTGAGCCTAGGTTAAGCGTTGATCGAGTGTTAGACCAAGTATTTTACTGAGGTTGATGAAGGGATAGGGATTCCATAAGGTAGTACGTTTGGGCAAGTTTCTTGCCTTATATAGTGTAAAAGTAGTGTGTACTGATTTATTTTGATTTACTTTAAATTTCCATTCGGTATACAATCTTTCCATCAGGCCTAGATGGGTTTGCAAATATAAGGAAGCCAAGGATGGGTCATCGTTAATCGATATAATCACTTTATCATCCATATAGTACATGACTGAGATGTTTGGTGATGTGGGTTGGTCAGAGACAAAGATATTGTATAGTAATGGAGATAATATACCACCTTGAGGAACTCCAGCATTTATACTTGCTATTTCAGACGTGGCAGTTCCATAACAAATTTTAAAAGAGCGATCAGTGAGATAATATTTGAAAAGTAGGAAGTAGGTTGTAGGTAGGAAGGATTCCAGTTTATATAATAGACCACGAGGCCAAACATGGTCAAAGGCCTGAGAAATATCTAAGAAAGCATAAGTACAATATAATTTTTTTTTCGAGAGAGTAGGAGATTGCATCAACCACCCGGTGGACTTGGTGTATGATTGACTGCGAGGTACGAAAGCCAAATTAATAATCGGGGAATATTTATTTTTCGGCGATGATTGGAGCGATACGTTTTAGCAGAAGTCTTTCTAGGATTTTGCAAAGTAGGGTAGGAGACTTATTGGTCTGTAGGAAGATAAGAAAATTAACATAAAAATTCTTCGTATAATAATTGTATTTAAGGTGTGATACATAAATATAGGCACAGTGGATTGTGGATAATACACTTTTACCGGGTAACTACCTAGAATTATACAATCTTTAACAGTGGCGTAATTTAGGGGGGCAAGGGGGCAGTTTCCCCCAGAAATGTTTGTGGGGGCAAAATTATCATTTTTCCCCTCCAAATAATCCACATTTAAAAAGTATTCTTAACAGTTAACAAGACTGTTAACATAATATTATAATATTAAAATATTTTTTTCCTCAAATTACTTTATAAAAGTTTTTATTTATTTTAGATTTCTCTTGTTGAATAATATTATGTTGACGTATTGTCAGTGTTACTGTTATCGCAAAATACGGGAGGTTAATTTTTTTGCCCCCCCCCCTAGGTTTTTATCCAGTTACGCCACTGATCTTTAATATAGGTAGCTCGTCGTATATTATAAACTTGTATCTGATTGGTTAGGTACCTAACCTAACCTAACCTAACCTAACCTTGTACAATATATCATAATTATTTGGGAAATAAAATTGAAAATAATTTTATAAATAAAATGTTAAATAAGAGGATAATCAACACAACTCGTATCTTAATTTCAGAAGTTTATATGTAAATTGAAATATACAAATATTTCAATATGCATAAAAATCGCAATCAGATAATAACATAAAAATAATTAAAAATTCTGTATAACTGGATAAACGAAAACAATATATTATTAAATTAATATTAATTCGGATGTGCACCTATTTACGGGTTACGGCCTTGAGGCACAATGAGACAACATTTAAAAAACTTCATTTTACTTAAAATGCACAAACAAACTATTTACATTATTCATACTTCGATTGGTTTAAGTATATTTTATGAATAATATTCGTGTAGACACGAATCGTTTCGTAGAATATATTATGTTATTGGTGTATTACGTATATACTATATTATTTGATGCACAACGTCGATACTCAATGATCGATCGTATAGTATTAACGATTGAAGTTTTTACCTAACGATATCGGTACAAACTATAAACTGTAAATATTTAGCGTTCAGTGCATAATATGTTACAGGTCAACATAAAAACTTTCGGCTAAAGTGTATTATACTAGTGTATAATCTATAGTGTAATAAACTAATAACTAATTTTAATTGATTTTTATTTTTCTAGTTCTATTTTCCAACTCTATAATATTATAATCTGCCCGAACATCGGATATGAATAAATATACCTATAAACCAGTCATCATGATACACGTTGGTGTTAAGCTACCTAATGTTCATGACATATTATATTTAATTTTCTGAGAAATAAATGTTAGCGATTGGGATATTAAAATGCGATATAACGATCAATCTAATCCATTCATTTAATCTAATAATATTAAATATATGTATATTGGAAACAACGTGGAGTCTCACTTGATTTTACCCGAAGCCGACATTAGACATTTAAAATAATATACTATTGGTACCTACCATTTTATAATTTAGTGTTTTATCACTTTTATGCCTCTTAAACTCTTTGGCGATGTAGTTTCACATACGTGCAAAAATGTCATCAACAAAAGTCACGATCTAGTTGACGCCCGAAGGTCATGATCTTGACTCAGGGGTGGCATGTGAGGGGAAGTGTGATATAGGTGCATTCACAAATCATAATGTCACAGAAGTATATCATTTGTTTATAATATATTTAACAGTAGATACGTAGGTACTAGAAAATGTAATAATGATATTATATGATAACAAATATTTATTATAATGATATTATCCAGAAGAGAATAAAAATCCAAATTGAGTTATAGGTAGGTAGGTATATTATTTTTGATGAAGACTAGATAAAGTACACATTATTATACTATTGACTTTACATGGTCTTCTAGCCTATACATTGTCTATTTCAATGCATATTCATTGAATTTCAACTTTTTTAAATTTAAATTCCGAAGTAATCTGAAATAATCAATGAAAAAAAAGTCGAAATTTAATGAATATGTTTGGTTTTTTTTTAATTTCAAGCGCGTGGTCAGTAAATATAAAACTTTTAATTTTAACAAATGTGGGTGATTGCAGGGGCATAATAATATAATATACGATGAGGATCTCTGTGCCTACATAATATATCATACTGGCGAGGAATGTACTTTTTACGATACTGAATACACGACTCATATGGGCACGATATAACAGCAATACCTACAGAATATTATCATATTATTGATATAGGTACGCATTGATCATATTTTCTGCACACATATTATGGTATAATAATTGTAAACATATTAATTGTAATGCATATTCAAACGCGACTTTACATTATATACCTTGTATGTAAATTGTTATAATTTTATAGCGTGATATAATATTATCATATTTTATACTGGTATACCTACGCACAGGTACTCTGATATGATAATAATAATATGAATAGGTATGTTAAAAAATAAAAACATTTATTCGGTATACACGGCGATAGCATCATCAAAATAAAAATAATGTGTTTCGTCCGTGTCCATGTATAGGTACACTTAAACATATTATACCATTTATAGCGTACCTGCAGCAATATATATAATAATATATTATATTATTACGTTATATACAGTTTGCAGTTATATATTATTATTACTATTATTACTATATATTATTACTAGCACCCATCGTGGATGTCTGGTGTACATATTAATATTATAATATACTTATACAGTATATTATATACATTATACATTACATGTGTATATATTTTTTTTATTAAATCGCGAAACAATTAAAAACGTCAAAGTCTATATATAATAGTATTATACTCAATTGTAAAGTTATGCGCTCACGAGCATATATTTATGATGTCCTGCAGAATATAACTCGAAGCTCATACGCGTTATTATAATAAAATTCGCATGCGCGTGTATATAGATAAAAATCACGCGAAGGTTTCGAACCGCTGCTGCGGCAGACCGCGAAGTTCGCGAAACGCGTACGTATATAATTATTATCTCCTCGACAAAGAGTATTGGGAAGGTATATATTATTATATTATAATATATAATATAATGCAATATACAAGTAGAAAAGTAACCGTCTACGTCGATCCGCATATTATCTGAAGACCACGTCGGCGATCGCGGAATATACGAATTGCACGATAATAATATTATTATAATATACTATGTAGATGTGCACATTATATATATTTTTATCGTACGACAGCGATCGAAGCGAAATACGTATAAAATAATAATAATGATAACATTGTAATGCGCACTAAATCGCGTTTATTCGGTTCCGGTCGTGGAAGTATAATATATTATTATATTATGTACATCATCATACACTATTATAAGTCTCCCATATACATATACATATATATTGTAATAAGGTATATTATACGTATTCGACTGTAATATATATATAGGGCGCGCACCTGTTTATAGTGTATACGTCTTGATATTATATAAAAGTCGCGGGCTAAACGGTAGTTGAAATATATTGCGGCGTTTATTATTCGTATACGGTCGCCATCGTATTTGATCCCTATTAAAATATATATACATATAATTATTATAATATACGCATAATATCAATATACGCCTCTCGTACTTTATATATATCGGTATGCGATCATTGCGTGGGTGGTCTGCGCGGATAAGAGCGGTCGACTGTAATAATCGTTACAGTGGACGACATAATATTATTATATAATAAGCACTATATATGTATATACATAATATACACTTTATACTACTATATAATATATTATAAACCGAGCATTCGGTAGGTATATTCGAACAATAATAATTAATAGTCGAACGCGAAAGGTCATTAGGATAATATTTTATTATTATACCATAAGACCGCAACTACCGCGTGCATATTATATATCTACCATACAATATTATACCCGCGCACCAGTATTATATATACCTATATAGGTACTATACTATTACCTACCTATATAGGTGTAATATTGTACCTTTATTAATTATTATTTATACTTCATCTATATCACCGCTGTGGCGTATGTATTTTTATATAATATAATAGAGCTGCTGATGAACTTTGTCAGGTGAAGTATACATATATAGTATATACACGCATAACCGTCTACCGGACCGCCGTGACGTGACCCGTGACGAGTTAATTCCACGTTGTAGGTACCTAATATATTATATATCTAAGTATAATATATATAAATAATATTACTTGTAAGTTGTATGAGTATCTACTACGCGACGGGCAATAACTATACAGTTCGGTTGCAGGTCGTGTCGGCCGACTGGTCGGTCTTAGACAGAAGAAGCGCTCGGTCGGCGAGAGCACGTTAATTATACACGCGTGTGTGTATATAAACTCTAATATATTATTATATACCTAGGTTGATAGTAGGAACGGTATCGGGACAGTTATACGCCGCGATCTCAACGGGCATGAGTGTTAAACTCCTGACGCAATAACACCTTTTTAAAATGCAGCATAAAAAAGTTATCCGTATATACCTATAGCTGGGGTGGTCAGAGTGGTAAGAGAGTCGATATAATGAGAAATATGTTAGAACGAAGTGCACGAAAAAAATAAGTAATGCAATGTGTAGAATTCGAAACAATAATATGATAACGTACAATAATAGTCAGATTATATTTTGTATGAAATAATCTTGTCTTTATATGCAATACTTTTTATATTGTTACATATTAAGTTGTTTGCGTCTTATGATAATATACGAGCCACGGTTTGGCCACTCCTGGTAATAATTGGTATAATTTAGTGTATTACATATTATATTATTTCGATGCGGTCGCGAAACGTTTCTTCGTCTTCACACTAAAACTGCATCGTTATAATAATATAATATCTATACGTTCTAGTGGAATCTATGCGTTCGGCTAAGTACGCGTATTTCTCCAATATCATATTATATGGGTAAGTATAATAATTATATATGTCTACCGTATATGAGCGATTAATAACACAAGTTGGTATATATTATATACTATAATATAGGTATCTTTACCTACCTACCTATATCTACCACCGCCGATGATGCCGCCGCCGTATATTTTTTTCGCCGATGAGTTGTGACGACTGGTCCGACCAGACCGACTGGTTACGGGCACCTTCTACACACATATATAATATAATATACCTACGCCACTGCCGACATCACGTGAAATTTGTTTTTATTTCGCACGACCGACCGCCGTCGCCGCCGCGATGTACGAATATAATAATATTATGTATATACAACGATACTGTAGCAGTGCCACCTATATGCATAGACGCATAGTACATATATATAATATATATTTATGTATATACACGATTTTCTAAATAGGATCGGCCGCCCATATCATTATAATCGTTTCAATGCGACGACGACCCGGAGTGCAGTGATTTTAAAGGTAGGTAGGTAGTATCTAAATACATTAAACGCACTCGTATTTTAATATCTCATAATATATTATACACACTATATATAGTCACTTAATCCAATTAAAACACCTGCCGCAGTCATCCCCCCGCAGCCGGTGTGATGTATTTATAATATACGCACCCAAATCCATACATCATATATAATATATATTATGTACGCTCGTGCCTTAATCGATTACTGTGGCGAGCGGTGGTCCCGACCGATTTTCGCAACCATATTATTATGAACTTAAGCGCACGTGGCTTATATAATTAATCAGTATAATAATATATTCTAGTGTACCTATATTATTGATATATAGTTTGCTACAACTCGATCGTCTAGTACTGTATCTGATGTAGATCACTATTATAATATTATCATAATTTATAATGTACCGTCGCGGTCGTCGCGCAAAACTGCATCATAATGACGTCGTACACTGCATTTGTATAACGATATATTTTATACCTAGGTATAGGTACGTTGTACGTATAAATTATATTATATTCGCGGTACGCGCCCAATTATAATTCGCTTTGCAATTTTGATTTTTGGGCCAACCGCCAAAACTGCCATATAGAGTTCACCTGCAGTATAATTTAGCTGCAGTCGTGTGTGCACATAATAATGACAATATTGTACGAGTACATGAGATATGATGTGTTTGTGTGTGTTTCTTTCTTGAGATATTATAATATTTTATATTTGTATTGTATATTATATAGGTACGGGTATGCCATTGACTGGCACACCCGCCATTATGGTTGTCGCCTCTGCTATACAGTGTTATCGCTCCAAACCATAAATCCAGTGTAAAAAAACACGACAAAGGTTATAATATTATATGCATTTTATACCAGGTATATGGTCGTGTAGATTCAGTAGGTATAATATATAACGAGTAATCGTACATTATATTATATTATACTCTTGGGTAGTGTTAAGAGACGTTTTAACAAATTATTTTCACGCCCACCACGTGATTATTATTTCACCGCGTCGGTTTCCACTGCTGTATATACCTACTGCAGAAACACCGGGACTTTGAAGGTAACGGGTCTCTTAATTATGGCTGAAGGTTATGTCACATATCTTATGACCTGTTATAAATTAATAGTGACTCGCAAAACTGCAGTTATTAAAAATGTAATATTGGAAATCATTGTATTATATAGGCCCCAATATTCATATAATCATATTGGGACCTCCGCGTGGCTCGGTGGTTGGCCTCAGTCACTAACGTGTTCTGAGATAAAGCTTCAGTCGACGACGCTAGTTCTCGGATGTGTGACCACCCGAGTTTTTAGTGTTGACCCCTCATATCCTCCACATAGGTACACGTGTTCCTCGACCAACCGTACCCCCTCCCCCTTCCACTACAAAATTATAATGGCCCCTGTTGTCTATGCTTTATAAAAAATATTCACATCATAAATGTAATACTTGAAATATTTGCATTCCTATAATAATCAAATAAATACTGCAAGGTAGGAGGTTGAGATAATAGTTTGTTATTCCATGGATTTTAATCAACGTGTGAAATGTATACAAAATTGTGAAGAAAGGGATTTAAAAATGAATATGCCATCTTAGACCTCATTTCCCAGTTCTACTGACCATCCAAGTGAAACAGGTAAGAATGTTTGAAATATTCTACCATAGTGAAAAACTAGTTATTAGACGTGTCTAAAATAACTATATATAATATGGTTTAAATATAGGTAATATAGTTGTTCATAGATTATTGAACTGGTTTTCTGGTGGTGTGGATAGGTAAAAACCAACTATTTAGTCTATTTTTTTCTTTTAAAAATGGTATGAGTAATTAAGTGTGTTCTAATATGTAATCTATATACAGTGCAGCAGTATATACTTATTTAATATACGAGAATCGCAGAAGCGTGTAAATTTAAACTCGACAACTGCAGAAATATTAGAGTGAAAATAAGTGAAAATAAAATATTCCGTTGCGGTTATAATTGACAATTTGTTAGTTGTTTTTCGTGTAATATAATGATATGTATATTATTGTAATATTATGTGGAAGTGTTTCTGAATACTTGATGAATTTAACTATTTCACGTTAATATAGAAAACGGGAGGATTATTATCATTGATTAGAGTGTCAGAATATAATTTTACTGAACATGACTGTGACACTTATATTATAATAATATCACGTCGCATATCGAATATATTATATGGAATTGAATAGTTTTTCTATTTCATGAAATTGATATTGGCGTTGCGTGCGTATAACCTTAATCGTGCTGATGAGTTCCTCCGCAAACGCGATCGCTGTACGATAGTGTCTTGTCTAGATATTAGATACTAAGATAATTATTAATAGAAATCGGATATTATATAGGTACATTTATATGAATTACCTGCAGCTATGGCCTATGGTTAAACACAGATTCAAGCATTATTGCGGAGAAAGATCGAAGGATGTATTACGATAGGTATATTTTTACCCCTTAATTGAATTTTGAGCGTCTAATTAATAAATATTGCATACAGACGTAACTATAGATATCTATGTCTGGTACCATCGTCATATCAGATTACTTCAAAATTGAACGTAGATATAATTTGGTATTTATATTTTTTATTTACGCGGCGACCATCATACATATTCTATGACATTAAAGCGTCTAAAATTGTACATAATATAAGGAATCTTAACGTAAGTGAATAACTACCTAAATATAGGTTCACATAATAGGTACAGCGCAGTTAAATAAAGAAGATCAGACATTTATAGTGGCTGTATTATTATCTAATGTAAATATTCTATATTTATAATAATTTATACATTTTATAATTATTTAAATTTTTATTTCTCATTCATTATTTTTTACTACTTATAACGATCAAATATTATAATATACGTTTTAATTTAATCAAATTCTCAAGTTAAAATGTAAAAAAAAATTTGCAAGCATTAGCTGTGGGAAGTTTTATTAAAACTATGTAAAAGCAAAATTTACGATCGGAGTTATAACGATTTGTAAGTTTTAATAAGCATGAACTTAAATCAATATGATTTTATGTACCTACCTAAATGTATAAATGTTTCTGTACCAACAGAGTTATCGTGATTATTGTATACAGCGAGAGAGTATATCTATAAAATGATTTTATATATTATTATATATTATAATATATTATATATAAATATATATCTAAATAATGAAGTAGCAAACTGGTATTTCAGTAAAAAAAAAAAACCATTTAACTAATGGATGTAAACGAAAGAAACAAATACCGGGAGGGGGGGGGATTCAAAAAAGACCGTGTAATTTGAATATTATCGATCGGAAAAAATATTTTATAATATAATATTATATATATTATTGATTTGACTGAACTGCAACCGATACCTATAGGTATGTGCTGACAATTAATTACATCCGATTGTATAAAATCGTCATTGATTCGAGGTCATGTACCTTCAACCTACTAATATTCGACGCATGTGATCAATGTGATTTTTTTCATATTATACAATTTAAACATTCGCACATTTGCACGTATACATCAAAATTCGAAAAATTCCTGTCTCACGTGGTATTGGTAATTTGCCAATAATACTTAAAATAAACAAGAGAAACTTAAACGTAATAATATCACATAAATTTATAATTGAATTTATATAGGTAATTTTCCTGTTTTGCGCTTCTTAATTTTTTTTTTTCGAAGTGCGTTCTGCGTATAAGTACACTATCATATATATTTCATCCGACGTGTTCTGGCTACTATTATTTATTTACTCGCGATTTCGTATATATAGGTGTTTGACGTGAAAATATAAATCAAAAGAATCATCATAATAAATTATTATTTATTACCATCGTGTAGGTATAATATTATACATTATTAATACCATTATACATACCGAATAATTGTTAAAAACATTAAAATGTTTAAAGTCAAAGTAAAACAGAAATAAAATACGTTACTTTTTTTTCTTTACAAATAAATCGCTGCGTGTTATTGACTTTATCGCAATATACATTTTTTTTTTCAAAAACGTAGATAGATTTACGTGCGGATATATTATTCGAATCATTCAGCACGTCATTTTTCTGCGGTCGGAACGGTTTTTTTACTGATGATTCCGTTTTCTTTGTGCATTTCAACCGGGATCTATAACAAGAGTGTTTTGAAAACGAATATTATATTAAAACAGTTTAACTAATTACTATCGTTTTCGAATGATTATTTAAACGATTTTGTTTTCAATGCGACGCTATACGCGTAGGAGTGTTATAAACTGCGGCAGCTCGTAGAAGCGTATCTATATGCAAATTATAAGCGTTACGTTATATTATTATGTTCAAATAAACTTATTATAATTATTTATAAGTAGGAATAACTATAATGTTATCGAAAAATTATTTATTAGACGCGTATATATTATATTCCTCTCGTGTAATTATATTATTATATTTGATTTAACCTTACGCGATTTTATTAAAAATCCAATTTTATATAGCACGTGTTTAAATCAAATTTAAAATATGAAACATAAAAAATATTATTATGTGATCAGTTCACGGACAGCCGAAAATTTAACAGTGGTGCAACTATATCATACGTGTACCTATATATCGAGTGAAGCTGGGAAGAAAGTGGTGCGTGGCATCGGCCGCCCCCCCGCATTTTGTTTATAATGTAGTTTATGTGGCCCCCGCGGTCGTCAACAGCGACCAAAAATATGTAAATGAATTATTACTCGGATACCTAATAAATATTATTATCATTGGGCAAAATTTTGAATGATTTAAGACCACCGGGTACATAATGGGTGATTGGCAACTGGCAAGTTGCAAGCGATTGTGGAGCGCGTAAAACCGTGAAGTAAAATGGCGAAATTTACGCGGCACACCCGTTTTTACGAAATACATTTTAATTATCTTCGTGTCATTATTATTCAGAAAGCAATTATTGTTGTAAATACATTTTAAAATGTCACATATTGTTTGTATTGTTATATAATATTTATTATGGGTATAGACAATAATATATTTTAATCTTATAACCATTTTAATAATTTTAGATTCATTACACTATAGCTACTTTACTTTTTGATTTCAAAGATCTGCAATAGTATATTGTGTGGCAAGGGCAGGAAGTGAGCTATTTCAGTCACGGCCGACATGTGCGGAACAATCGATAACTTGGATAGTCCAACATCAGACAGACTATACTGTGAGTTATTATTATGAAACTAAAACTTATATTTTAACCTCTAAAAATGTATTGAATTTTACAATGATGTGTGTGTGTTTTTTTTCTGTTTGTTATCACCTTTCAGAATGCTCTAATTTTCTGTTTCAGCATCTTTTCAAACAAGAAAGTGAATCTAGTTTGAGCTTTGAGGGATCAAAAATAAGAAATTCTTATTAGTTTTCAATGCGTCGAAAAATACAAAAAAAAATCATGGAAACATAGAAATATTTACGTAAATCAATTTTTATTTTATCGACAAAATCAATTTTGTTATTTTAGTATAACTCAAATATTAATACCTGAAGATACATTATATTTTCATCAAATATTTGTATGTTCATTGTCCATACATGATAACATTTTAAAAATATTTGTACTTTTTTGAACTATTTATACTTTATAGCCATGAGATATTTTCGTATTTTTTCATTTAATGTTGATAAATAATTTTTCACTTGACCGAAAATTTGAAAATTTAATACAAAGTTCCTCATAAGAAGTTAATAGTGTAATCAAAAAATAGATGAGTGTAAATCCACAATATTTTTTTATGATTGTCTAAAGTTTAACTTTGGACGAAGATATATATTTAAACGAAGATTAATTATCTTAGTTGTTTTTTGGAATTTAAAAATGTTTTTCGTAAGTAGGTAGTTACTTGAAACGTTTAAAGTATAATTTTTGTTTTATACACACAATGATTTTTCAAATCCAATGTTTTTGACAAAAATTAATTCTATCTACTAGTAGGTACAGCTGTAGTATTAATAATAGTAATAAGAAATTATTTAAATATCAATAATAATTAATATCATAAAATATAAGCGTAAGTAGTAATTTAGGCTGATAGACAGTCTCCGCTCGGAATAGATTTTCGTTACAATGATTTTATGTCATTGACTTCAAATTTAGATTTTTTAATTAACTCACCGTTGAACCATTTTTTCCTCATTCAGATTCAGAACAGCAAGTAGTTGTACCTATAGGCATACACAACTATACATGAGTTGCAAATGTATACCTAATACCTATTTCTATCATGAATAATAATTACGCCCAACTCATATGGACTTTATATGTATATTCTATATATAAATATCAATGTAATATAATATAGTTTATATACCTATACCTATAACCGTTGTAGGGAGCTGCTTTTAATATAAGAAATTGGTTCATACCGTTTTACACAAACACCCGATTTTATTATATCCATATCTATACAAAATCATAAGATAAGCTGGTGTAGAGTCGAAAACTAGGCACCTATACCATTTACTAATAAGATATTATAATATGCATATTTTTATTGGATTTCAGGCTGGTAATATAGAAAGTGTGATTAATCCGGTTAATTAAATACCAAGTCGGTGTTTTGAAGGTAATCAATGTAACAACATAAAATAATAATAATTGGGTTCGTCATTTAACTGTCGGTAAGTAGTAGCTACTAAATAATTATATCATACTGAATACGATATCGATTACGACTTACCGTATAGGTAATTAGTAGTAAGGGCGCGAGTGTATTACTAAAGAGGTTGAGATTGTTATTAGTTTATTAATTATACATATTTTATACTTTTGAAATTCATGTTATGATTTTACAATAGTTGCGAGGTTACAGTGGATATTATCACCATGTTTCGTCAAATCCGTAAAGATGTACTAGTTATCAACTATGGATAAATTAAATTCAATGAAACCTCACAACTAATAGAAGTTCAATATTAATCATCAACACATAACCGCATTTAAAAAATATGAAATAAATAATTTTATTATAATAATATGACGTGGCGTGCACATGTCGAGTGTAGGTATACTTACATTAATCCTTTTTTTCTTGTAGATTGTGATGTGCAACTTTTTTATCAAACGTTTTTTCATTTGTACGCACATCCCAGGTGGAGTCCTGGGACGAAGCTTCGACATGCAATTGTCCATCCAACTTTTACTCTGATGTAAATTTGTCTCTCGAACGTCCAATTCCACATATTTTCGCTCCTTTTTGTATATGTCAACCACAACCTTGGATATCGGCACGCGGACTATCGTGTTGGGTTCTGGATTCTGCTTGTTCGATATACGACTAAATGGCCACATTGAAAACTACACAATAGTCTTATGGATGAGTCCCTATTATCTGAGTAAAACGTGAAATAATATATAGTTTTAGAATTTTCGATTAAATTACGCGCTTGCTATTGTTTACTAACGTGGTTTTAAAATATTATAAAGCCATAGTGACACGAGTAAAAATGATTAATACGAAAAAAAAACTTTACTCAATAGAAACCTACCCAATACTTTGTATAAAATATATAATACATATACCTATAATACTAATGGCAAATATATTCACATACCAGTTGAAAAGATCTCTCACGCTGCAATCTCGTAGGTTTATTTTTGTACGATGATCGATCGATTAAAAAGGTTTCTGGTATTTTTGGAGGAACCACAATATCTTAATCTATGCGGCAGCGAGTTCGCGTATTATAATTATATAATATAATATAGCCGATGAGTGAAGATAAAAAAAAAATTCAACTAGCTGATTAAGGAATGTACTTATCTTTATGGTAATATATTTTATACTAATCGAATCAGGTTGTATTCGATGTCATACAAAAGCGTTAAGTCATTATATTGTCGTTGTATAATATTAATAAATTGTATTTTGGTAACGCGCTGCAGTAGTCGTATTATATTGGCAGATCAATGTATATTATATCATAGTGTTTGTAACGTGTTCTTAGGTCAAGCATCGTCTGGCGTCACTAGTTCCAGGATGGGTGACCACTAACAACCCAGGTTCCTGGACTCGCATACACGTGATCGTCAACCAACCGTAACCCCTTACAAAAGTTATTGACCATTATTTCCGATGCTTAAGATCAATAAAAACATGGTGTGAAGTGAATTTTATTTATTTATAACTGATTTTGTTTTAAATATATAATACGTTTTGTATTTGCAATTTATTAGGTATTTAGGTGTAAGTCAATATCGCTGTTAATTTAATTCGTAAATTTTTAATCAATTTAATGGAAAAACACTGTTTTTCACTAGGTATAGAGATAGTATGAAATATAATGCACCATATGTTACTACGTTATAGGTACATATTGTAAAGATGTTTTAGAGTTTCCGACCAATCGATATTAAATCGATTCTATAAACTAGCAAACAATTTACTAAACATTTGAAAAGTAATCGTATAATCTTTATGTGGTGATATGATATTTGTGTATATATATTTATATTATAACTCATTTATACAATATTTATATGAAGCCAGCATTTTTCCGTCGTATATAATTGGACAGATATTACAACGATATTATTTACTATCGTTTCAGTGACGTTTGATGACAGCTCGATTATAATAATTAATTATTATTAAAATTCGTAATTTTTAGTACCTACTGCTGCAGTATAAGGTATAAATTATACGTAAATGCATACCTCTTATTATAATATTATCATAATAGGTATGTAGCCATGGAGATATATACCTACTCATCAAAATGTAATGTTATTTTAATTATTATCTACAATTAATATATTTATGTATTTTTATATACGTGGAACTTGCAGCGATAAACAGTCTTAGTATTTTAATACAAAAATATATAGCAATATTATTGTAGTAATACCTAATAATATTAACAATAATAATAATAATAATACAAATGATAATCGTCCTTGGCATTTTTTGTAAATCGCCTCTAGCAGTTAGATTTCCTTCAGCTGCAACTCAGTGAAGCGGATGTGTGAGTAATAAATATAATAACGTGTACAGAATGCGTCCTAAATGCCCAACATATTATAATATACAATTGTTATATAGATCGCGATGTACTTTAGTACTCATAATAATATTTGCAATAAATCAAATGCTTTATTTGTAATAACTAATAAGTATCACCTATAACCGTAAAATGCATACCTATATTATTAAATTATGTATATTATTATTTAGAATATTCAATTTTCAAAAACACTCTCCGCTGTAGCTGTGACGGCGGCGATGATGAACGCGCGTTATTATTAATCTCAACCACGGCGGCGCAGCGTCAATTCGAAACACTTGTTAAACGCGCTAATGGAAGCGCATTTGTCTCGGGCGTGATGACGGTATATATTATACACATATATATATAATATGTACATCTATATGTTATATACATTATACATGTGTATATTATATACATGTATATATGCACACACACACACATACTTATTATAAATGTATACACTGCACATCACGTGAACGAGTACGAAAAATAATAATTGGTGCGCGCTTCAATATTAATATATTATTATGACTTATAATATATATAGTGAAGTGCGGTCCGGGCGTGGGTAGATGACGGATTGAGAGCACATCGGTGAGATAGAGATAAAGAGTGGAGTAAAAGAGACGACTAGTCGGTTCTTATACGATACAATATTATATATATTATTGATTGATACATTTCCAAATGGACTGTGGTAAAATAATTACGCCACAGAGTAGATTTTTTGTTTTTTTTTTTTGTCGAGTCAAATGTTAATTAAGATTGGACCGCGAACACGACCGTAGGCAAAACGATTACGACTCGCATCTATATATATATATATATATATATATAATATTGAATATTATATAAAGTATACGATTCTCCGAACGACCGTCTTCTTCATCGTCACCGTATCTTCCAATCGGAAATGGCATTCATATAATATATTATTAGGTATACATAAAAATATTATACTAGAGTACCTAATTTATTAAGTACTATTTATCATAATAATATGTGGAGCTCGAAATTGGAAATTACATGAGTTGCATAAAATTGTAAGACCTGCGATTTGCTTGATGGATTTAAATTTAAAAAAAAAAAGATTTAAATAATTCACAGTCGTGTCTCTCGTCTATATCACCGGAGAAATTTTCGGTAAAAGAGTTTATCGTTCAAAATATCAATGATTGACTCACAAAAAAATAAAAAATTCACGATTGAAATTTGAACACGTCATGTGCATTTATAGTTATGCGTAGCGTTCGATTATTTGGACATTATTATGAAAATCGCCTCGAGTAAGACCGATAGAATATTACAGATGATGAATTCAAATCAGAATTCAAAATTTAAATCCACGTAGAACCCAACGGGTGTCACGATTTACCTGTAGCTTTTTGATGGTTTTAATGCTCGTCTCTGCCACCTGCACCTTATGTAATCGAGCTTTATTGCGCTTAGGTGACAGCGTAACACAATACTCGTAGTCTCGACGCTCGTGAGCATAATATATTATTTTCGTCGTGCATATTCATATTACCTATGTCCTATAATATGAATCATGCATACATATACATAATATAATAATATCATTATACCTATATGATCTATTATAATTTGATCAAACATTCAAAATGCGCGTGTAGATCACACACCCGCGCATAATATAATATGTGAATGCATATATATATATACATATATATATATCTATGCACAGACTACAGAATGATATAATAACAATCGTATAGGTACATATAACAATATTATAATGTAAACTTACACGGCCATTATTATTGTATAGGTATACAATATGCATGATACGAAATATGCGGCGGCAACCCGTGTAACTCATTTATTCTACAAACGCCTGAAACATGATTATGCAAATGCGCTCGTCGAGCTCCCGTGCACTCGGCGGGTTATTAACGATTGTTCTTGTAGTATTATTACACGCGGTCGCGTCCGGAAACCCTTTTCGTACACACACACAACATAATATACGGCCTATACAGTAGATTTGTATATATATATAGGTAAGCGTTGAATACCGGGTAACACGCCGTGCCCTCGAACTATATCATAATATAATATAATACATATACATGCATATATATTATATATTGTATACATAAGCGTAAGTATACTTGCGCGCTAACACACGTATATACAACTTGTATCAAAATAATATATATAATATGTATACGACCTTTCGTCGGCAATCGCTCCGAAGGGTCAGTACCACGCGCGTATCTTACATATATACACTTATATAGTATATACTGCTACATTTATATGACGTTTAGGTATACTATACCTATAAATAGATGTCTATAATATATTAATATATATATATGCATATAATACTATGAGCGTGTAACCCGTTTATAAATATATAAATATTATAAGTAGGTACCTACCTACGTTTCTATTGTTTTGGCCATTTATCATTCCTCTATAGCCGTTGCGATTTTCAATTCAATTTTTCGTCGATTTTCCTCGAGCTATGTCAAGCATCGACGGCTATAGTTGTATACTATTATATATTTACCTATACTCATAGATTCATTTTACACTACGAGCACAGGGTCCGACGCAGAGCACATGACGCTTTTATAATAATAATACATAGGTATTGTACCTATACGAGTATAAGTGCATACTGCACTGCAGCTGCTGTTTATTTCTAACCGTACTTACGATTTTTAGATAGTTTCTATAGTTTGAATATTCTATTACTGCATATTATTATATAAAACATACATATTTTCGTTCCACATAACTATTTTTTATATTGTCTATTTTCTTTAAACAATATTTCACTGTAGAAAAAATTATATCTATATTGTTTAGGCATGCCAAGCCGCTGTTCGATCTTTTGACCGCAATGAGAGAAGTTCGTCCGAAGGCGAAACGGCTGTAACAGAGTATACGACTATACGATGTTTTATTCATTAATGTGATATCTTATGAGTTGTATATGACTTTCACAATTTTTTTTTTAACAAAATTGACAAGTTCAATATATTATTGAACAGATGACAATATATATTTTATATATTATGTATAAATAAATATAATATATTGATTTTATTGTAGAACCCGATGCTACTGCGTGGCTATATAATCGATAACAATTTTATCTGTTGATTTAAGTAATATAATTACTGCAATGCGTGACATTATATGTATACCTACATTGATTTAAAGATATTCTAAGATATAGGTTCCTGTAGATATACCTACAATCATTTAAAAAATGCCATTGAAATAACATTATCTGATTTATTATAAATTATAATATAATATAATATATATTATATTACTTTCGAATCGATATGACACCACCACCTTCTTCATATAATGCTTTCCCACTTATAGACCAGTTCAGTTCTACTGCACTCAACACGTTAACTGTAGACAATTTACTTTTTGATCAAATTAATGTATATTCATTTTTTAACTTATGACGTAGACGTATTGTATCTAAATGAATGTCTACAGCTTATGCGTACCTATGCAAATAAAGCATTGTAAAAAGTACATTTTCTCTTGCTCATAATTTATCTATAATTATTAATAATCAGTATACCTTATTTAGTCATCCACATTTTTTTCAAATGTTATAATATCACAAAAGATAAAAAAAAATGTTTTCAAAAAATTATATAGTTAATTAAAACAATATTGAATTTGAATGTTTGATTTTATGACAAACACAACTGCATTAATATGGGTAAAAATCATTTTTAAGTTGTAATAACAATAGTTTAACGTATTTTTGTATATAATATTGTCACGTAGAGAATCATTATAATTAACAATAACTTTACTATGACAATTATACGTAAGTATGCAAATATTATAATCAGTAAAAACGAATGATATAAACACTTGCTGTAGGTTAGGTTAGGCTAGGTGCACGACAATCAGATCAACGGTGGCTGTGTAGCAGCGAGTATGGGTTTCCCAAAACTGAAGGGTGGGAAGTAAAAATTAGTATACTTACATATTATAATACGCGTACAGTGTATACTATGAGTGTACATATATATTATATGCATATGGTCGTATGGAAGTATATATTATATGACGTTATCGTTCAACATAAATCCTTAGGATTATTTGTGCGGTCCGCAGCAAAGGTATAATATAATATTTTATTCTTCGCCGCCGTTGCTGAGTGCACATAACATAATAATAGTATAGCAGGTACATAATAGTATATTATATTTACTGATATACACATAATATATACAGGTATACACACCGGTGAGACGCATATATTGTAATGAGATGGCAACACAACAAGAGAAAAACTCGAATGCTAATCGGACGCGGATAATAATGTGTAATGTTTTAACGTGCCAAAGTGTAATCAGACTATCCCATTTCCAGAGCAAATAAATATCGAACCGACCGCATGGGTGGCGGCATCGCGTGTATTTGTGAATGAAATGCATATTATATATTATTATAATATCGTATACGTATTATTTTTATTATTATTATTCTTACTATTATTATTTTCGTTCCACGTAGGTGTCACGTATACGGTAATAAGTCATCCATGTCCGGAGGTCCGTAAACATGTCAAGTCCGCGGTTTATTGGTATACGTATGGGTGCAAAAACCCTATATTTATTCACGTGTGTTGGAAGTTGACGCGTAAATATTTACGTCGGTATGTACATTCCCAAAATCTATATGATAAAGTTTTCTGTTTCTATAAAGTATTCTCTTTTTGTATCTAAAATATTGCAAAGCTTATACATGAAAATGTAAAGGTGCTCAA
Organism: Acyrthosiphon pisum; assembly: GCF_005508785.2. Classification (NCBI taxonomy): domain Eukaryota; kingdom Metazoa; phylum Arthropoda; class Insecta; order Hemiptera; family Aphididae; genus Acyrthosiphon; species Acyrthosiphon pisum. The sequence continues at coordinate 39,576,441 of NC_042495.1, read as the reverse complement.
ACAGCCATTTTGAGATTTACGGTGGACATTTTTGTTTATAAATGGTTATAGGTATTGGTTATAGGAGAAATAATTAATATAAATTAGTATTTATTATTTTATTAGTTGCCATTGCTCAATCGGCAGATCAGGTGCATAAAATCGAATTTCACATATTGCTTACTTGATATTCTGTTGCACATTGTCCGCTAGTTACATATAAAAACGACAAAATACGAATATTATTGAACAAATATAATTAAATACGTATAAATAATAATGAACGTCATATTATCATGGTTAGTATATATTTATGTAATATTGTAATATTTGAAAAAAAACATTCTACCTACCTACAGTAAACAATTTAAATGTATAGACGCTATGGTTTCACCCAAATTAGGTTCATCAAACTATATTTGCCCGGAATCCGAAATATGACGTTAAGCCCCAAGTGCCGCATTTTGCTCAGACATTTATAAGATTTACAAGATTTCGGATTTTTCCCGTAACCTACTCATAACATCAAATTGTGCATCATAAAAACATTCCATTTCCAAGTTGAAAAAATATGTAGTTTTATGTAAATGTAATACGTCATTATTATCATTGATGCGTAATCTTATATAATAGGTATCTGTTTTGATGGGAGCGAAAAAAGGTTTTCTTTTTACGCTGTTTCCGCTTTGAATATAAATAATATGATGGATTTTACATTTTTTGTTATTATTTATAATTTACGTAAATACATATTGGTCTGCGAGATGTTATAGGTGGTAGGAGGGGTAGAGTCTATAGTCTATATAATATAATATTATTCGCACCTTCTGGGCTTAGTTGCGTCACTGTATTATGGGTAAAATATGCGTCAGATGTATTTAGAACGATCGCGGATGTCGAAAGACTTTAACTGGTTTATAAAAAAAAAAATACATTTTTTACAATTTAATACATTTTTCCTTAATAAAAATCCGTTTGGTGGTTATCATGGTGTGCTCAGGTCGTAATAATTTTAGTATAATATAATACAATGAATAATATTACATTAAATATTTAGGAGCAACGAATGGTTTAAAAACATTTGAGACGATATATAGAAATAAATTGACGGAAAATAACACGATTTTAAACATTATATATTATATGTGTTGATGACATTTCCTCCCAACAAAATAAATATTAAGTACGTTTAATCTCCGGGTCTAACCATAATATAGGTATTCACTTGATTAGACAAGACGGCGGCGGCATGACATGATATTATAATCGTTATTATTACAAACCAGCCATTACGATATTATTAAATATACACACAACGAATTTATTATCAAGTTGACACGAATGCGATTATAATAAATTTCGTGTTTTATTTTGTTTTTTGCGCTCATTCTTTCACTACCTCTCTCACCCACTCTAACTCTCGTGCAATCTCTTTCTCTCTTTCTCTTACTCTCCTCTCTCTCCCTCTCTTTCAACGCAGCTCCGTTTCGCTTCCGACCTCAGTGGTTCGTTTCTACCTATATAACACTCCGGCGAGTCGTCGGGTCAGATGTCAACGTTTCCGCGTTTCCGCGTATGCATATAATACTATTAAAACGTCTGCTCGCAGGTGCAGCAGTAAAGGTACCTATAGATATTATTATAATATGTGAGCCGACGAATAAAAGGGTTAACGCATGAGTATAATGTGTTGACACATTATTCGTCGTGTCTGCGTATAGGAAGTGACAACCACCCTACGTCGACCTTGCAAACCGTTTTTATATACCTATAACCACGTATATACCTAAAAACACACACACATGCATTATATATTCGACCGCCATAAATTATGATAATCTTCTGGTAACCGGAACTGACGCCGCGCATTGAACATATACATATTATAAATACTGCTGCTGCAGGTACACGATGACGGCGTATTATATATATATTATGATGTTATATAGTATTAATATTTTACATTTAATAATTATTATGTACACGCGCAGTAATACCTACAGATATATTAGTGAAATTCGAGCTCTGGCTTTATTATATAGGTGGGTATCTATATTTATATCGCACCGTTCATCGAGTGTACAATGAAGTATAATATTATTATATTATATTGTTAGTTGTTACTTGTTACATATATTATTAGGTATTAATAGGTGTTGAAATGTTAACATATTAAGCGGACTACAGATTAACTATCTTTGTCTTATACCAAATTAAGGACTAACAAGGCGCAGGTTTTATCTTGAAAAAACGAGATTGAAATTCATCATATGTAGTTATATTATCTACATTGGATATTATTATAAGGTAGGTCAAAGAAGAAAATATATAAATATTAAATATTATAATAATATATTACAGCGACTATAGGAAGCATAATAATGGACATTATAGTATAGATAGGTATATAGTATATAGGTTCGAACAATATGGTAGAGTGTTAAATCATAACAACCGATTATTTTACTAGGTACCTGTATCCATATATTATGACTATCAAAGGTCTAGAATTTCATTAAAAAAAAAGGTACGTCAATAAAAGAAATGAACGATGGATCAAACTCATCGGAAAAACTAGGTATACGAGAATAAGAGTTCGTTCACTCACAGAATTCCTCGACAATACAGAAGACAACATTTTCAGTCGGAGGTGTAATAGTATATTATGACGTGTAGTACATAAGTATTGGTACATTTACAATATATAATTTTTAAATAATATATCAAATTACAGTTTGATCGAGTTATACAATTTGTTTTTCAACACATCGTCCACAGTAGGTACCTATATATCTATATTAAATGTAGAACATGCTAAGTTTCAAACACATCAGTTGATTGGCTACGTCCGTGAATCGATTTCCAAAACAGGTACATATATATTGTACCATGTAATACACAGTCACAGCAGTCGTTGTCCTGCAAGAATAATAATAATAATATTTTAGTAGGTAGCTATCTTATATAATATGTAAATATGTTATTTATATTTTATTATTATAAAATAAATATATTTTATAATATTTAGTGAATATAAAAATATGTGACAATAGTGAACAATCCTAATTCAAAGAAGACTTCCCCTCGAATTCCATTTTGTGGGTTCATTATTTAACGGAGTACTCCAATACTATCATAAAGCCCGCGCGAGGTGTACGCATTTCATCGGAAAGTGTGGTTTCGTATTTCACGGATACAATATGAAATTATGATAATATATTGATATGTAGGTACTACATTACAGTGGCTTAGCATAAAACATGATGGCAATATCAGATATAAACGAAGTGGAATTCACTAACAACTAAAACACTAACTTAAACACTAACATTAAATTATTAAATAGTGATGCACTGATGCTAGAAGCTATTTAAAAACAATTATAATAATTGTTTAATTTTTTTTTTTTTTTATTGATCAGGAGCAACTGCAACTATGGTCATTATCAACAATTGGTTGAGGTTGTATGTGGGGGCGAAGATACGTCACTAAACCTGAGTGGTCACCCATCCAGGAACTATAGCGACATCGCCGATGCTTGATCTCGGAACACGTTAGTGAATGAAGCCAACTACCGAGCAACACCAGGCACCTTTACTATATTAATTCATTTATTTAAAATAATTACATTGTATACTTAAAAATCGAATTGTCTAGCATTCGTTTGATTAATATTAATAAAAAAAATGTCTCGGTTTTTTTTTCTATTATCACGATATAAGTAATGTGGATTCCCAACTTTGTATTACCCCTGTCTAAATACGCCACTGACTTTGTGATAACTTGCACCTATTGCTGCCGCATCGCAATCTATATATAATATCATATTATAAAATGTTAAAGCAAACGCGAAACGATTTGTTTTCTCGCTGCGTGTAATAATAACGAATCGGTTGTACGCTTCGTCCGTAATTCAAGTCATCGCATTCAAGTCGCCGGCGTAACAAGTTTGCAGTATTTTGGCCGATGAAAAATTAGTTGTTTTGCCAAGATCATTAGGTAGACGGTATTTTTCACGGAGATTCTGCGGTTAAACGGACTTTAAATTTATTCTAATGGAAATAACGAATACCTATATATATATGTGTGACTGTATGTATGTATGTATGTATGTATGTATGAATATAATATTGTGTGCTTGTGTGTGTGTTGAGAAAAAAGTTATATAAAAAATATTGTATGACAGTGTTGACATTAACTATCGTGAATAGAGAAAAAACGTATTATTGATGACACGTGGAAAAACGAGTTTTTTATATACAATATACATTTACGTATTATACGCGCGTCTGTGTAATTATATTGTGTATCGCAAAGGATTGCTGCACTAGTCTTTAAGATTGATCTTTCGCGTTTTGAACACTGTGTATAAAAATATATTTAATTTTTTTATATGCGAATAGGTACATTATATTATTAAATAAATAACGTATTTCTCGAATCGAGAAAAGTATGGCAAACCCGAAGCGATAATCCGTATAGGCATGTATATAATATAAATATAATATACGTGGTGGGCATTAGGTGGTCTTAATATACATATACTGTGTACATAACTCAAGTGGGTACTCAACGTCATCGCCTACTCTCGATGTCTTGAAACGTCGATTTAACAGTTTTAAAAAAATTCCAAACCATATTTTACATAAAATTAAACTCGAGCGCACACATAACATAATATACACGCGTTATAGGGTTAGCTAAAATGTTAAAATTACTTATAAATATCAAAAACTGACTTAAAAATTACCACAAAAATACGAAAACTTACTTTTAAAATTTACGTTTTATATAATTCATGTATCATAAATCATAATTATTATAGGCGCTAGTTCTTTAAAATTTTTTACTCTCCTTCAAAAATGTTGGGACATTTTTTCTGATTAGTCGGACCTAAAATAGTATCTGTCAACAATTTACTAAATAATCGTAGATTGCGACAACAAACGATAAAGATAATGAACATCGATAATCGACAAGCTAATAAAAACTGAATAGTTACAACTTATAATTAAGTGTAACTTTCAACAAGAAAATGTAAAACAAAGGAAAAAAAAAGTACAAATGCAAATAAATAAATGAATAAAATGTACCTAAAATACTAAAAAATAAACTTAAATCAATAAATTCCCTAAAAATTTTAAAAAATGCAAAATAATAATTGTACCATCAAATTCTACATTCCATGAATAAAATTTCTGTAAAGATGAGCCTCGAATGTAAGCCTTAAAAAAAAAATATTCAAATGTATCAAGTTCCGAGCCCTACTTATGAAATAGGTACCTACTTGAAATGTTTACCAAATATTTGTATTATATATTTGCCTATAGGCTATAACAGGATAAATAACTGAATACCTATGGTTCTTTTTGATCTATTTATCCTTTTGAAATTGAAAACTTTTTAGTTTAGAATTATTTAGATTCAATAAAAATATTTAAAAAATTGATACTAGTTCCCCATAAGATTTTCATGATTTTCAGGTTTTCAATAAATAGAAAAATATTGAAAATAAAATTGTCACTTTCAAAAGTTAAAATAGTAATACAATGTAAGTACTAAAAAATATATCAGAAATACATGCTCTGATTGTTTTATGCACAATTTTTTTTTTTGACATATTTTTAAATAAAAAATAATAACCAAATTGAATATTTAAATGAAAAATAACAACTTCCACTCCAACCACATAAATTATTAATCATAGAGACTTGAAACTTTTTGCTACTACGAATATTAAGCTATTTATATTTTATACTATGGATCTATTTACATTTTACACCATCGTATTGTACGTACGTCTTTACGTCAGTATTTTAATATCAAGCTTTTAAAGTTACTAACGATAATATATGAAATTAACTTATATTATAATGTGTGATGTTTTTGCTAAAAATTTGTTAAACATACCGTGATGTTCTACTGATATAGAAATCTGAATTACTAATATTGCAGTATAAAAAAATTATAAAATATCATTGGATATAATAAAAGCTGACACGGTGCTCAGTTCAGAATCTTTTTTTGTTCATGCAATTAGTTAACTGAATTCAAATTTAACACATCCACATTATGCGATAATGACAAAGTAGGTACTCTAGAACACAGCAGAGGGAATTACCCATTTTTTGGGGTTTTGCACTTTTGTTTGTTAAATTATGCATTATTACAAATCCCATTAAATAAGGAATACTATAAAATTCGATTTAAGGCTGTAAAATATACCTGTAAAGTCTAATTTCGTAGCTTTAAAGTATATAAAATATGACGTTATCCTCGTAATGTTGACATTATCAAAGTGTTAACATTGCTTTAAACGGCTGTATAACATATACAATTATATTGCATATATACGACTATATTTGATACACACACATATATAGGTTGACGGAGATTGCGCCAAAAACGGAATAACTACCGGACGCGTATATACATATAAAACGGTTGGACTCTAGAAATACGCGGTGTTTACGCGATCGAATCGAAGATACGCCACTGTAAGCTGCGACATGCAATGCACACGCACAGACATATATATATATATATATATATATAGGTATTTATATTATTGTGTGTACAAGTGAACTCGTATATTATATTCCACGTACAGTTGTGGAGTGTGAGAGATTGTGTTTGGCCGACCGGCGAGTGTAAAAAAACATATTCTTTCGCGCTGGTAAACGAGACGTGCGACAGCGTTTAGCGATTGATGAACCCGCGCGCGGCGATGCAAAAAAATAAATCATAGAGAGAGAAAGAGAGAGAAAACGGACTACGACGACGACGATCTGGAAAAAACGCGATCGCGCGAGCGTGCAGTGTGTAATAGCTTACGCGTTTCAAAGGGTCGTCATCGCGGTCTTAACGGTCGTTTAATGGTGACTGATATACGTCGCCGCCGCCGCTAAAGAGCCCGTCCGTGCGGTTTTTGCGCTGCGGCCCATGTACGTCTAAATCACGACGAAAATGTCTCAATCTGGATCACACGCCGATGATAATTTACGATATATATACGCGCTCGGCACTACCAAAACGGGCTAGTCCAGGTCCTTATAGGTCCCGCCGCGAAATGTCTCAATTCGATCACGTAAACGACTATTATTATTATTATTATACAGCGAAACAGCTGCAGCTGCTGACAAGACAAACTGTTGCTGCCCGCGGTTTGAAGACGACGACGACGACGGTGATGACCGTACGAGATGTTTCTGTCGTCCGTTTTTTTTTTCAGTTTTCGCTTCCTCTCTCTCTTTTCTAATTTTTCTTACCATCCTCTATTATTATTATTATTATTATTATTAACGACAATGAGCCACGTTAATTGTCTTTTGTCTCGCGGCATCGAGCTAATGGGTCACGCGGTGCACACCACCCATATACCCGCGTATAATACCCGCACAATAGATTCGTTCCGTATTGGCCGCAGACAATGTGATGTGCATAGTTTTCCCATCGTTGCAGTCTCGCGCGTCCCATCGTTTCTCGATAATATAATATTATATACTTTTCGTATTACCGGAAAACGACAAACAGCGCCCGCGCGACTCACGTGATATATATTATAAATTGATGTATATATAATATTGCATACACCTTACGCCCACTGTATTCAATGTAATAAATAATAATAAACAGTATATACATTGGAGGCAATTATACAACAATGCGTACGAGTTTTTTCGCACTCTAATTAACACCATATTATAGCTGTCTGCGGAGGCGTATTTATAGTAATTTATAAAACAATACGGTTACGACTTTAATACTATAATGAAGATGATCATCGAACCGGAAAACTACGGTGTTGGAGACGGGAAACCTGCAGCAGTCCAGTGAATGACGATGACGCCGATTTGTCGGTGGTATTCCACAATATCACATATCATATTATTTTCACGTTATTGTACCTACATAATATTAAAATATTTATTATATTTTATATCTGCGTATACCTACCTACACGATATACCACTATATTATAGTAAATTGTTTTGCCTAAACTTAAGCAATTTAACGCGGTGATGTTTTAAGTACGGTATTGGAATTTAAAGTGCATATCGTTGAATATTTTCAAACCGATGGAAAATATTTTTCAAATTTGCATAACTGCATCAATAAGTCATAAGTGTTTAGATTCTCAACAGTTTTATGTAACACGCAATATTCACAGTCACACAGCTTCGCTAATGCAAAGATTTATAACTGATATATCATAATATGCCTGGCTTAAAAACGTTGTATTTTTATTTTTTTATTAGAAAAACATTAATTTTTATGTAATGTTTACAATTAATAATTATAGAATTACGGTGTAAGAATGCGCAGAGTACTCTGAATAAAAATAAATAGTCTTAACGACACTATATCACACTATCACGCGTTGTAGGTAATAAAAAAAAATCGTATTGATGATTATCTATGTCATTGGAGTAATTTAGAACTGTTAACATTACAATATAATAGTATTTTATAACTTAACAATTATTTTTATAATGAACCGTTTTATGTTGAACATTTTTTTGATGGTTTTATATTATTATATAGATTATAATATTATATATGCGGCCGAGCGTGCAGTGTGCACACATTGACTATTGTAAGTTGCCATTCAAGGGTGTTATAATAATAATTTTTTTAATATTATTGTCCTACCGATTTTGCGTACATGCATATAATATGTGCCAAGTTATCGATATTACACGATATTATATTTTCAATCCAAAGTAAACACCTTCAGCTTGGTACGATGAAATACCAGTATGGCGGTATGTACTGCATGTGTATCTACTGTACATTTTATATGTATATATCACACACATAATAATACTATCATGTACCTATGTACCTAGGGCTTAAGCCCGCGAAGGTCTCATCGCTTGTTTATATCACTTTATGTTACAATCGTACAGTACAGCCGAACTGAAAACACGACCGGTATGTATATGCCAGCACTTATTGTTGACATTGAAAAATTGCCAATTATTGCACTTTTCTACGTCAATATATCGGGAGTGAACTAAGTACAATAATTATATACACACACGTTTGTAAGTACCTATGTATAGGCGTATCATATAGATATACGGCGTCGTGGCGGATCGGCGACTTAAGCACAGTATACATATAATATAATAATAAACAGTGCAAGTGACCCAAACCGACTACCTATTATTATTACAAGTGCAAGCTGCATAATATTATATTATAATATGTATTTGTGTCACGTGTACACCTATTATTAAACCGAACATTATATTATATATATATATTTATATGTGTGTACTCGGTGCGCGTAAGTACTGAAAATATATTATAGATGTGTAAAACTAGTTGCAGGTATACCTATATGTACAGTAAAATATTATTATATATGTGTAGCTATAGATTTTTTTGAATACATTATTCGAGTTGTACATATTATATACTATATAATATTCTTTATATATATTGATTATAGTGTTTAGCATTACGTCGTGATGTTTAAAGTATATCGTACACGGCTATTCATGTTTTAACGAATAGGAAGAATTTTTCTCCCGCGGAAAATAATATAATAAATGCAGTAGCCGGGTACCTTACCCCACCTATCGATTAAAAACAATGTTTAAAGGAAAATAATTGAAGGTTTTTTTTTTCTTCTTTTCAATCGAATATTCACATTCTACAACACAACAGTGAATATAATGTCCGTGTAGCTCACAATAATAGGTGCTACATAGAGTCGTTTAATTGTTGTACGACCGACCAAATATAAATATATAATAATACAGCGCGCGTTATAGTATATACATTTATATATAGTAGGATATATAGTTGGATCGCTGATCCTTAACCTTAAATGTAAGATAAACATCAATACAAGTATAATAATAATATGATATTTTGATTTCAAATCCTTGAGTCGATTACCTAATTACACATTAGAAGACCTTAGTAATAATCCGAGTACACCTATAGTTATTAGGTGCTTATAAATGGTCGATATTATTATAAATAGATACGTACTATATAGGTACAGTATTAACAAAATATGTATAGTGTATACATACCTACGAATTACCTGTATAAAGATCCCGTGATAAAATTTTATTTTTTTTTCAGCCACAAATGCCTTTTTAAACACAAAATCAAGTATAATTAAACTTTTAGTATTTATATATACCTATGATGAACGATGGTGAATTGTAATAGTATAATAATAATATTATGTGGCGTTTGTTTGAATAAAAAGTTTTATGTTGCATGATTCTGTGTATGTTACCATAATAAGTGGAGTCAACCTTCATAACTTTTCAGATTACACAATTTTGCACACTCGGGGTGAATTTTTCGTGAGGCAGATTTACCTATGGAAGAATTTTTAAAATTTATGTGAACTATGTCCAAGACAATTTTTATGAACTTAATTTTTAACTTAACTGTTTTTATTGATATAAACTTAATAAATAACGATTTAGTTATAATCAGGGATCGAAACCGGTTTAACCGGTTTTCCAAAAAACCTGTTAAAACCATGGTTTTCTCATTTCTGAACACCGGAACTGGAACCGGAACCAAAAGCTTTGAAACACCGGTTAAAAAACCGTAACCGAAACCTAAGACCTTAAAAAACCGTTTTCAAAACCCAAACCGAAACCATAGAATTAAAAAACCGCTCTTGTACTGTTCTTGAAAAACGGATTAAAATTTAAAACTAATGTCGGTTTCTTTGAATTCCATAAAGTTAATTATATTATTTGTAATTCTACTATTTTTATACGAAGAAATTATTATGTTTGGATTTATTGATAAAAATCCCGATGCAGTTACTGAGTATTACGAAATATTAATATAATATATATTATTACTAAACTTATGATTGAAAATTTAAAATACAAATAATATAGTGTGATATTATTGTAATATACAATTAAATATTAATGTAATCGAATAATGATCTCAACACATAATATTATGTCGAATGCAAAAGTAGGCATGAGGCACCTAAATTAGGTACAAAATATTCAAGTTAATAACACGAAATTAGTTCTGCTGAACGTTTATTTGTTATATCGTATATTGTACACTAATTATACAAAGTAGCCATATTTCAGGGCTTTAGACTCGGCCCTTATAATAGTTAATAGATAATAAAAATCGAATCTACAGTAATAAGACAGGAAAATAAAATGGAAATTTTTAAAAACCGTTCCAAAAACCAAAACCTAAAATTTTCTAAAACCGTTCTTTAAACCGATAAAATATTTGAAAAACCTTTTTTAAAACTGAAACCAAAACCAAAAAATTTAAAAAACCGGTCTTAAAACCTAAACCAAAACCAGAAAATTTAGAAAACCGTTCCCAAGAACTAAAACCGTAACCGTTAAAATTTGAAACGGTTTCGATCCCTGGTTATAATCAAATCCAAGTTACGATACCTAATAAAAAATTAAATAATAAATATAATATAACATTTAATATAATTGACCTATATATTTTTATCTGGCCAAGCTTGATAGGTAAGGCATTCGCTGGTGTTGTAATGTTGTTACCTCATGGCAATAATGAAACTAGAACATTCGACGGCTAGGGTCGAGTGGTTTTTTACAAATGAGTTTAAATAATCCAGAATATTCTTCATGAAAAAAAGTGATAAACTGCAATTCATCAGTGATAGACTGGATAATAGCCAATTTTTTTACGTATATACGATTCGTCAACAAATAACTCTACTTTATTGTAAATCATTAGTCATCGTGACATCCAAATTGTTGATAGATTATCCTGACGCTAAATCGAATATCGACCAAATAACAGAAAACACTGAATTTTAACGAGTCATATTCCTGAAAATGGAAACGCCACCAATAACAAATTTTATCAGTGAAATGTATTACATTTTCCGGAAAACGTTAATTTGATTTAATTAATGTATGGCAGGAACAGAATCTTCTAAACGCTATTAGGACTCCTCCTTTATTTTTAATAAAAATGCCATTAGGTATTTTACTTCAAACTTTTCTCTATTATCATAATAAAAATATTATTAATTAATTTTATGTTACTGGATACCTGTGTAATTATTATATAGGTACGATACTATAAATTACTGTCATAATAATCAACTAGATTTTGAATTAAATTCTTCATTTCGGGCAGAAATTGGTATCTATATATACATAACATTTAGTTCGATGCAAATGTTATATAATGTTTGATAATATATTAATATGTAGGTAAGTACCTACATGTTCCATTTAAAAAAAACTGTATTGAATATTTTTACATATTAGAATGATAGATAGGTAGGTTTTTACTATGTATCGGTTTAATTTATATTTAATCAAATTTGAACTTTTTATCGGATGTCAAAGAAATTTCAAATTGTCTGATTCCGGGTTCAAATCTCTAATTTTGAACTTGTAAAATATTAATAATTTATGCATTAATGCACCAACACTATCCGTTTATGTCGGAATAATCAGTACAATTTGAATTATTAATATATTTTAATTCAAATTGTATACTTTATAGTTTATACCTGTATGTTCCTATATGTTAACGGATAAATGAACTGTATACATAATAACGTATGGACATTATGTGTTAAATTCGTATACATTTTATATATATATATATATATATATTGTCAATTCGTTTGGCCCTACCACGTGACAACTAAATAATACAGTATACAAATTAATACCAAATACAATGTTTAAAAAAAACCACCTGCTGCTAACCTCACGTCCATTCGATGTCGTTGGCATCGAATTACATGTTGACATCGTACATTTTTTAACATTATAATATTCCATACCAAATAATCACCATTGGTAATTTATAATTATTAGAACCAACGTGCTTATCGCGAATGTATGAAACATAATATTATTGCATAGGACATGATATTGTATCTACATAATTATTGTTATAACAATTGTATTATACATGGGCAATATTCAAATATCATAATTCAATAGTGCAGTTGGTGCTCCGTAGAATTCTCATTGTTTTATATTATTTTATATGCAGGTACGACATCGAGCGTTAGTAAGTAAATTTATAGGTGATACATTAATACAATTATAATAAATATTTTGCTTTATAAATTGTTTCCAAAAAACTTTTGAGATGTACCTATAGTCTATACTATTGAACATTTAAAAAAATTAAAAATATGTATATTATATACCTATATAATCCGTGTTCTAAGCTCTAGAGCACAAAACAATATTTGGAAAATGTATATCAAGTATAAACTATAAACAGTTAACAAATTGACGGAAGAAGCCACTCTTCAATGGTTGCACTATAATCTATCTTTTGTTTTTATCTAATTATATTTAACTTTCCATCGTTATGTAGATCTCTGCATCGATTCCTTATAAAACGTATTGAGGATCATCAGGAATTGCTACTTTTGAGGGGGTAGAAATGGAAAGGGAGTTGGGTGTAAAATCGTTAAAACAGTATATTATGTTTCTTCATGTGCAGCTCAAGTTTTTAGATCTCTATAGAGTATTAGATTACAAATATGTAATAACAGTCAAACTTAATTGTTTGAGACTATAGGTATTCATAGAATAAAAAAAAAGGTGGGTAAGTGTATGTCGCTCTGCTGTACAGTAGGTTACAAGTGGGTTACTGTATAATGGATACTATTAAATTTGAATTCAATGATATAATATCACTGGATAAGAAAAACGATTCTGAATGGAGACGGT